>NC_083283.1:18046719-18129795 GCF_963506605.1 Zootoca vivipara | reverse complement strand
AGCCTCCTGGGTGCTAACTTCTTGCATCGCCCCCTGGTGGGAAGACCTTCCGAGGATAACCAAACCTTGTCCCCCACCCTGATGACCTCTCCCGGTCTCCTGTGGCGATCTGCCCCCTTCTTGTACGCTTCCTTGGCCCTCTCCAAGTGTTCTCTGAGCTGCTGGTGCACCGTCTCCAGGTCCTCTGCCCAATCCTCTGCCTGTGGGCCCTCTTCCTCCTCCTCCCCCTCCCTCTCCGGGAAAGATCTGAGGTCGCGCCCGTAGTTGGCCTTAAAGGGCGACACCCCTGTGGAGACGTGCACCGCATTGTTGTAGGCAAATTCTGCCAGTGGCAGGCGATCCACCCAGTCCGTTTGCCTCTGGCTGACGTAACATCTCAGGTACTGCTGCAGAATGGCGTTGACCCGCTCCGCCTGTCCATTGGTCTGCGGGTGCCGAGCCGTAGACAAACTGACCTCCACCTGCAGGAGGTTCATTAGCCGCCGCCAGAACCTGGAAACAAATTGGCGGCCACGATCCGAAATAACTCTTAAAGGCAATCCATGCAGTCTGAATACGTGGTCAACAAACAGTTTGGCCGTCTCTTCTGCCGAGACCGCCCTGGCACACGGTATAAAGTGGCACATTTTGGACATGAGGTCCACCACCACCAACACTGCGGTCTTGCCCCTGGACGACGGCAGGTCTGTGATGAAGTCCATGGACACTGCTTCCCACGGCCTGTGCGGTGTGGCTAATGGCTCCAGCAAACCTGCTGGTGGCGCCCTGACCACCTTTGCTCGCTGGCAGGTGTCACATCCCCTTACATAATCCCGAACATCCTCCCGCACCCCTGGCCACCAGAAGTGTCTCATGACTAGGTGAGTGGTTTTGTCCCTTCCGATATGACCCGCCGTTGGGTTGCCGTGCATCTGCTTGAGGAACTTACCTCTCAGCTGTTTGGTGGGCAGGTACAGGGCTCCCCTGTAAAAAAGCAAACCCCTCCTTTCCTCAAAGTCTTTAGCCTGCTCCCTCCCCCCTCGCAGCTCTCTGAAGATGCGGGAGGCAAACTCATCTGCTGCCGTCAGTGCTGTGAGTTCTGCCTCGCTCACCACTGCTGCTCCGCAGGACCATGCTGATGGGGGGAAAATGTGCCTGGGCGCTGGTGGCAACTCCTGCTCCATGTACTCTGGTTTGCGGGAGAGGGCATCCGCCCTGACATTCTGCTCCCCCGGGATGTAGTGGATGGAGAAGTTGAAGTTCGAGAAGAACTCTGCCCACCGTATCTGTCGCTGGTTGAGCACCCTGGCCGTTCTCCAGAACTCCAGGTTCTTGTGGTCTGTGCACACCTGGATGGGGTGCTTGGCGCCCACCAGGAAGTGTCGCCAGTGCTGGAAAGCAGCGTGGATCGCAAGAAGTTCCCTATCAAACACCGTGTAGTTGCGTTCAGGCTGTGTCAGCTTCCTGGAGAAGAAGGCACAAGGTCTCCACTCTCTGTTGGCGTCCAGTTGCAGCAGGATCGCTCCCAACGCCCGGTCTGAAGCGTCTGTCTCCACGCGTAGGGGCGCATCCTGCACCACATGGAACAGGTTCTGGTCGGACGCGAACACCCTCTTGAGGCTTTCGAACGCTGCTTGCGCCTCTGGCGTCCACCTGAACTTCTGCTTGCCTCTCAGGCAGTCCGTGATGGGAGCCGTAACCCGCGAGAAGTTCTTGATGAATTTCCTGTAGAAGTTGGCGAATCCTAGGAGGCGTTGGGCATCTTTGCGCGTCCTGGGGCTGTGCCAGTCCAGGATGGCCTGCACCTTGTCCTTGTCCATCGCCAGTCCCTTGTCTGACAGTTTGTAGCCCAGGAAGTCCACTTCCCTGGCGTGAAACTTGCACTTCTCCAGCTTCACATACAGGTGGTTCTCCTTCAGGCGTTGCAATACCTCCCTGACATCCTTCACATGTTGCACTGGGTCAGCGGAATGGATAAGGATGTCATCCAGGAAGACTAAGCAGTTCTTGAAGAGAAGGGACCCCAGGACGTGGTGCATGAAGGCCTGGAAGCATGCTGAGCCCCCTTGCAACCCGAAGGGCATCACCAGATATTCAAAAGAGCCCAGAGGCGTGAACATCGTGGTTTTCCACTCATCGCCTTCCCGAATCCTGATCAAGTTGTACGCCCCCCTCAGGTCTAGCTTGGTGAAAATCTTGCCCCTGAGTGCCGCTGTCAGGAGATTGTCCACTCTGGGCATGGGGAAAGCCACTGGCTCTGTCACTGAATTGAGCCGTCTGAAATCCACCACAAGACGGCGCTGTTGCGTGTCTTTCTTGTCCACCCAGAAGACCGGGCTGCCCCCTGCTGCCTTGCTTTCTCTGATGAACCCCCGTTTGAGGTTCTTGTCTATGAACGCACGCAAATCCTCGAGTTCCTGATCTGACATGGCGTACAGCTTGGCTGGGGGTATCGTTGCCCCTGGCACCAGGTTGATCTGGCAGTCGAAAGACCTGTGTGGGGGTAGGTGGTCGGACTCCGCTTCGCTGAAGACCTCCTGCAGGTCCCAGTACTGCTTGGGTATCGCCTCACCCCCTTTGACATGCATGGTGGCCACCGTGGCTATTGGAGGCCCCTCCCCTGGTTGGTGCTGCATGCAATGTTCCAGACAAAAGTCCGACCCAAACGTGATGCATCTCTGGTGCCAACTTATGGAGGGGTCGTGGCGCGCCAGCCAGCTCATTCCCAAAACGATGGGGGGGTCTGAGATGGTTGTGACGTTGAAAGCCAGTGTCTCTGAGTGCCTTCCCACCGTCATTCTCATTGGGGGGGGGGGTTTGATGAGTGATGGCCCCTCCCAGCAACTCTCTGCCGTCAATGGTGGCTACGTGCAGGGGAAAATCCAGCTGCAAAAGCTGGATCTGGTGCTCTTCTGCAAAGTTTCTCGAGAAGAAGTTGGCTGAGGCACCACTGTCAATTAAGGCAAGGACTGTCAGGGGATAGCCATTTGGGAGCGTTAGCGTGACTTCTAGAACCACTCCTGCTCTGGGAGGGGTGGGCTGGCTCTGCTCCTCTCTGTGCGGGTGGGCGGGCTGGGGCTGTTGTCTGCTGACTGTGCCTGGCTGCTGCCCCTTGTCTCCTGCAGCCAGGCTGTCTCGTTTCCCTGCTGTGGTGCTGCTTCAGTGGGGGAAGGTACAACCGTTCCCGCCTTTCCTTGCCACTCTCTGCGATGAGGGCAGTCTCTGACGCGATGCCGGGGGGAGTTGCAGAGAAAGCAATTCCCGCCTCTTCCCTCCTTGCGTCTTGGCGCCGCTGGGGTTTGAAAAGCCCGCGCGCGCGCTCCACCGATCTCCATCGGTTCCGGCTCTGGGCATGGTCTGGGCGGGTCTGGGGGCGGGCCCTGGGGTGGGGTTTGGTGATGTGGTCTGTCCTGGGAGCGTGGGAACCAAGGTTTTGCTGCGCGCGTCGCTTGTTTGTCATACCATCTGGATTCCTGTCTCACCCCCACCGCTAGCGCCGCTTTGCTTAACTCATCCATAGTCCGCGGTCTAGGACCTCTTGCCAGCTCATCCTTAACGTCTGCGTGCAAACCCAGGTAGAAGGCTGATTTCACTGGCTCACTTTGCAGATCCCACCCCAGTTTGTGCACCAGCATGGTGAATCTCGCCCAGTAGTCCCTAACTGTCGATTTTCCTTGTGTTAAGTTATGAAGCTCCTGTTTAGTGGCCTCCATTTCACTGTCACTAGCGTACATTATTTTTAAAGCTTCTAGAAATAATTTTGCGTTCTTCATGCAAGGATTTTTTTGCGCGATGAGCGGTCTTACCCATTCCCGGGCGGCGCCCGTCAAATGGTCTATGATAAAGGAGACTCTGTGCGCGTCATCTGGGAATTCTGCTGCATGCAATTCCAGCGCATAATTTATTTCTGTCTCGAATCCTAGGTACTCCCTAGGGTCGCCGCTAAACTTGGTGACTAGGCTCTGTCCCCTTCTCACTTGGACTAGCTGCGGCTGGGGCGCCCCCCCACCTCTAGCGGCTTTCTCCTCTTCCAACTTTTTCTGCAGGTCCAATACCATCACCCTTAGCTGTTTCTCAGTCTCCTCTTTTGTCCTCACCTGGTCCACCAGCTTGTTCAGCTCCTCCTGCGCCCCTCGCGCTTCCTCCTGAGCGGCATGCAATTGCTGCTGTGCCTGCGCTGTGAGGTTCCATAGCTCCTGCTTCGCTGCTTCGGCCTCCAGCCTCCACTGCTCAGCCTCTTGAGCGCTCATCGCTGCACTCCAAAGTAGCCAAAAAAAGATTCGGAGGTTGCTGTCAGAGGGCCTGATATGGCTACTCTAGAGTAACGACTCCAGCATGGTCTTTTAAGGCTTTTAATAAGTGCTGATTATTTACAGTGTTCAGAGCAGTAAAAATGCATCCTTAAGGTGAGGTGTCAGAACCTCCGAATGGCGATTGGCGCATTTTCTTCCAGCACCAAAGCTTTGGCAGACCCAACCTCTTCCCCCTACGTTTGCGTCGCAATTCGGGAGTTGGGGGGATTGGCCTCCCCCCCCCCGTGCGTCCAACTTCCTGTCCCACTTGAGGCATGGGCTCCACAACCTTGCCTGAGCCTCGGACACCACTTCCTGACTCTCCGCTGGAGGCAGAGCTCTCCTTACTCTCTCCAGCGCTTGGGGATGGGCTGGAACTTAAGATGGGAGGGACTTCCCTGTATCCCTTGTCCCTCACACTTACTATTACCACCATGGTTGTCCTGGCATTGAGGAATGAGAAAGTGTAGAAAAAAGATGCACATGATGGGCATGGCAGGGAAAGCCATCACACAAAGCATGATGAAAGTAATGTATAAACCATCAGCCTAAGACAAATGCTTTTTAAGCCTCCCAAGTACCCTGCACTTAAGGAAGCATATCCGCAATCCAATTGCGGGAAGGTGGTGGACGGTGTATGATGGAAGAACCGCCAACTACTTTTTGGTGTCTGTATGTGGGGACAGAGTTGGCTGGATGGCAAAGAAGGCTAGAGAGGTTCCCGCAGTTCCAACAACTTCCCATCCCAATCCAGGGTCTGAATCCCCAGCATCTCCAGGGCTGGGAGAGACTCCTGCCTGAAACCCTGAAGTGTATACCAGCATACCTGCCAAGTCTCCCGCAGAAAATTACGGGATCAGCAGCAGCAGCGACACTGGAAGTTGCACCGGAAGTTGTCCGGCGGCCATCTTGGGGGGGGGCGCATGGCGACGGCCATATTAGGGGTGGCCATGTGGCCACCTCCAAGATGGCCACCGCCATGTGGCCACCCCTAAGATGGCTGCCGGGCATGCATAGAAGCTATTTCTGGCACCAGCAGCAGTCATTTTCTGGTGCCCATAGATGGGCAAACCAGCACCAGAAAAATTTACGGGAGATTTACGGGAGAGGAGCTCAAATGGGAGACCGCCGGGAAATGGTAAGGAAAAACGGGGGTTTCCCGGGGAATACGGGGTACTTGGCAACTATGTATACCAGGGCTTGCCAAACTTGGCTTGCCAGCTGTTGTTGGACTACAACTCCCATCATCACTAGCTAGCAGGACCAGTGGTCAGGGATGATGGGAATTGTAGTGCCAAAACAGCTGAAGACCCAAGATTGGGAAACCCTGGTGTAGACAGTACAGAGCTACAGGTACTAATGGTCTGACTCTACATAAGGCAGTTCCCTACATCCATTCCTACCTGAGAGCAAATCCCTCTAAATATAGTGGGGATGACTTCTGAGTAAACAACCACAGGCTCCAGCCTGCAGACCCACTTATGTGGTGCTTGGAATAAGCTCCAATTGACTCCATGTGGTTGGGTTGAAAGTAAACATGGATAGGATCGAGCTGTGAAGCCCGTGAGACAATTATTTGGAAAGACATTATTGCTGAACCGTGCTTAATCAGGGTGCTGCCATATATCAGGTACCGCATCTGCGCGTCCCATGAAAACCAATATAGAACCTAATTAGAAAAATGAAAGCGACACATTTGCGTTTTATTCGCCGGCAGACAAAAGCTCTCAGACTTTCCACAGACAAATGAATAATTAAAGTGCTAGGGGAAAGACGAGTCTTGGCAAGGCAACTTGAGCCACATTTTAAAACAAAACAATCAAGTCATATTTCCCTCAGGAGCAGCCCATGATCACTGAAAAGAGATTATTATAAACAATTGAACAGAGATGTCAAGGAAACACATCTGACAAGCAGACCTTTGAGTATTTTTTTAATTTTTTTAAAAATAGATATTCTTGGATTTTTTTATGTTCAGTTGCCATAGCCCACTGAAATACATAGGAAAGAAAATGATTGAAAGAAATGAAAGTGGTCCTCAGTCCTTGTTCACAATCAGACTTGCAAATGAAGGGGTAGGAAATGACACTTTGTACAAAAAGTTACACTTTGTAATGGTTTCCATTTCCATTTCCTGACATAGGGAGACAAGTGTTGTTTTTTTATACACAGTTTGAATAAATGTTTTTAGTCTGAAACATAATTGCATTGGGTTCTGTCCAAGGACGAACCACGGAGTAGACCCACTGA
This sequence comes from Zootoca vivipara, assembly GCF_963506605.1. Taxonomy (NCBI): domain Eukaryota; kingdom Metazoa; phylum Chordata; class Lepidosauria; order Squamata; family Lacertidae; genus Zootoca; species Zootoca vivipara. The sequence continues at coordinate 18,123,274 of NC_083283.1, read as the reverse complement.
AATCAATGAGCATGATAAATGAAAGTTCATAGATTTGAGGGGGTGGGTCTATTCTGAATATGAAGTAGGCCACATAAAGCACTGTGATACAACTTGAAACCATCATGGTTTCCCCAAAGAATTCTGGTAGCTGCAGTTCATTAAAAGTCCTGAGAATTGTTGAGAGGCCCCTATGCCCCTCACAAAGCTACAATTCTCAGAGGTCCCTGTGAAAGAGGGATTGATCATTAAGCTATTCTGGGGATTTTAGCTAACAACCCTCAGCACCTTAAACTATAGGACCCAGCATTATTTGGGGGAAGCTTTGATTGTTTATAGTGGTAAAAATACAATTCTAATACCAGGTGGTTTTTAAAAATATATATTTTAATTATTTTAATATCAGTTAAAACAATTTACATTCAAAAGAACCGGGTCTCCCTATTCTATAAACTTGCTATTTTTTGTTCCTATGATATTTCAGTGCCCATAATTATCTGGGGGACATTTCCCCACCACCCCTAGTTCTTGCTCAACATTGTGTTTTTCAATGTGGGAAATGTAAAGGAATACAATTCTTGGCCTGTGGAACTTGGCACTTAAATGTATGTAGGGCCATGTCTGTAAATGTTCACAGCGGCAGTCCACACAGCCTGTTTCTTATGAATGTGATTAGATTAAGAGAAATCCTCAGGAGAAAGTGTAGGCTTATGCCGCTTGGCAGACTTGGGGCAATACTTTGAGATTTCTCTGTAGGTGAATCTTCTTTCTGCTGCACTGAAGGCTAAAGTTTTCAACAACTTTGTCCTCCCTTATGGAGTATCGACAGCACATCAGTGATCCCCCCCTCCCCAATTGCCAGAGGGTAGAAAGTTAAGAGGTTTCCAAAAATTTCCCTTGGCAGGACAACAGTCTGCAGATTTCATTTCCAACTACAGTAACATTATATAGGAGTTTGCCATCAACTTTCTGACCCTGGTTTTACTCTAAACATGTCAGCAAAATGGACATGACTTTTTTTAACACCAATTTAAACTGGAGTTCCACCACATTTATATTTTAATTATTACTTATTAATTTAGGCTGAAATCCTCTATGTCAGTTAGTTGTGAGTAGGTCCAATTGACTTCACTGGAAGTTTCTTCTGAGTTGACATGTCCGTGGCTTCACTGTTACATACCTGCCAAGACGACATTCCATGATCTCAGTGACCATTTGCCAAAAGCGCTTTTCCGGGGCCAGAACGAGGTGTGGGTTACATGACTGACCCAGGAGTATGTCCCGGAAGTCATGTGTTCTAATTTTGCATCAGAAAAAAGTTGGAAGGCATGCTGTTAAACAAGTGATTCTCTAAAACATGGCCCTTAGGCTAAAATCAAACCATAGCACAATTGCAGGTGGCAAAAAAGTTGTGCAAACACTTTTAATTTATTTCACTTGATAGTTCAGAATTCACAAGCATCAAGACTTGCATATTTGCAAACTTTTGCCCCAAAACTGGTATGAAATTGTTGGCAGTTTTAGAGCTGTTTGCACAATGCAATTTTGGTTTCAGTTTACATAGTCCCCCATTCTAAAGCACAGTTTTTTCTAGTTTAGATACTCATGGTTGCTCACTTTGTTGTTGTTTAGTCATTTAGTCATGTCCGACTCTTCGTGACCCCATGGACCAAAGCACGCCAGGCACTCCTGTCTTCCTCCTCAGGCACTATGAGTTGTATTCAGAATACTGCTAAATAGCTCCTTTCCCAAGTTGAATGACTTCTGCATGTGCAATGGGATTCCCCCTCTGGCCCCCATGTGCCCCTTAAATCTGTTCTAGGGCTTCCCTCAACATTCCGGAGCAGCTTTGGGGGTACCCTCAAATCTGTAACAAAGCATTGTTAATCAGGCAGGAGTACTGGAGTACTGGGAAGAAAGTTTATATTGGTATTAGCAAGTTTCAAATACTATTGCCCCCGGTTTGATTTTCATCCAAGGCTTATTCCTTTTAGCAGTCTGCTTGGGATTTAATGGTGTCTCGGAATGGTTTATGGACATTCATAACATTCCTGTGTCCATATTTTACCTTTTTATTCTTCTTTTCTCACTATCCATTTTGAAAAATAGACAAATATTCTCTTACAGCATGCCACACTGAAATGATCTCAAAACCTTTATTAAATTCTCAATCTTTCTTGCTGTAAAAAAGAGAGGAAGGGATGGAGAGAGAGGGAAAAAAATCTTTTTATGAAGCTAAGAATGATCAACAGGATTAAACCATAAGGACCATTTTCAAAACAATGTATCTGTCAATGGAGCCCACAAAGGCTGCATGCAGCCTGAAAGGTTCTCATGAAATATTCATTTACAAGCTGGAGCAAGGGAAGCAGATTGAGTTTTCTTCCATTACGGCAATGTGAAAGTGATGAATGGTCCTAGACTTTTGACTTTGGCTACGACCCACACTTTCGATTTGTTTCTTTCTTCACCTTAGTTCTAAACATATTTTTAAAAACTCAGTAAGGATGGTACATCTAAAACAATTCCATCATTCTCTCTCTCTCTCTCTCTCTCTCTCTCTCTCTCTCTCTCTCCCCCCCCCCTGCCCTCTGTCTCTCACACAAATTTGTATGCTCAACGCATTCCATGCAGTGAATGAATGCATGGCAGGGACCATGCAGGCTGGCCCTTCGCACTGTCACTGCCATACATGTCTCCTGACAAACATTCATTTGATGGCTGGGTAGCTCTTTCTGATGCATGTCAAATGGATGTTCATCAGGAGAGTGTGGCAGCAGTGTGCGGTAATAGTGGTAGTGGGTTACCCTATATGCACTCATGCCCATCCCCACATGTTCAATCTGTGCATGAAGCCTCTAGATGTCTACAAAGCCAGGCCTCAACCCTATGGCCTTGTTGACCTTAGATCATCAGGGTGTAAAGAAGCTGGAAAACTAACATTTCCCCTCTCTTACACAAACACATACACAATAGTCAATCACCAACCATATGTATTTCCTGAATTTAGGGCTATAGCATAAGAAGGCTGAAGTATCAGGGGTCAGCAAACTTTTTCAGCAGGGGGCCGGTCCACTGTCCCTCAGACCTTGTGGGGGGCTGGACTATATTTTGAAAAAAAAATATGAACAAATTCCTATGCTCCACAAATAACCCAGAGATGCATTTTAAATAAAAGGACACATTCTACTCATGTAAAAACATGCTGATTCCCAGACCATCTGTGGGTCGCATTGAGAAGGCGATTGGGCCACATCCAGCCCCCGGGCCTTAGTTTGGGGACCCCTGAAGTAGATGGATCACATGTAGTTTCGCATCCTGCTTCTCAAAGGCGTCAATCCGGTGTCTTTTTAAAGAAATATTTTTATTAAGTTTACATTTATATCATTTCCACATTATATTAATTCATCTCATCACCAAATGCATAACTCATTCTGAGCTTCAACTTCCCACTCTCTAGCTTCCTGAATATTCACTTAAATCTTAGCATTTCCATAAGCAACCTATCTACCTTAGTCATTTCTTAGTCAAATTTTCTTGTTAAATGTAGACCGGTTCCACAAATTAACATTACAAAATATTTTGACTTCCGGTCTGCCGTGCTGGAAAATGGAGGCGCAGAAACCTCGCGCTGCGAGGTTTCTGGCATCGCGGAGGGGGGGGAATCCGCGGGGGCACGCGGATCCCCATAAATACCTCTGGTTGAGCGTCCAGGGGGCAAATTTTGCCTGGCGGAGCTCCAGAAGCGACTCCTCAGCTGCCCAGGAAGCCCGCAAGAGCCCCTGAGAGCCAGCCGAGTGGCAGTCGCGGGAGCCATTTTAGGCATACCATCGTTACCTCCAAGAAGCGAAGCTCCGAGCCTCCAACCTGCAGGCGGTGGATTCTTCCTGAAAAAGTTACGATCTGGACGAAGTAAGTTGAAACCAATCAATTTGAAACAAGAATTTGGCAGTGGGAGGCGGAGATTAAAAAGGGAAGTCATCTCCCCCCGATTGAGTAACTAAAGATCGCAGCAAGCTAGAAAACCCAGAAATGCTGTAAAAAGAGCTTTTTCCTGAGGCAGAGTAAAGGAAAAGGTAAGCGGTGTATTTATCTCTGCAAAAGACTGAGATCCAGCATGAGAAAAGCCCCCTGCGAGCCTGGAGTCGGGTCAAAGGAAAGATCAGTCAGTCTGCTGATTAACGTCACAATACAAAGGAATGTGTCTGGCTGAATGTGAGAGACTGAGAGCTGTAAACAGTGAAAGAGGACTTGTTTTGCCTTGAGGCTGCTCAGTATTGACTCTGAGGAAAAGAAGGAGTAAAGAGAGAGATTCTGACCAAGTGGGACTGGATTTTTGGCTTTTTGCCTATTTGTTCACTTTTCATATATATTGGACTAAAATTTCAACTCCACGGCCTGTCTGTACAAAGATGGAGGAGGTTTTAGACAAAGGAATAGGAGAGAAGGTTCCAGAAAGTGGACAGGAAGTCACACAGTGGGACTTAATATTGGCAACAATTTTGGATCTTACTAAGCAAGTGAGCATCTCCAAGCTTGATGTAAACTTTCTGAGAGAAGAGACTGTCGGGATATCTGTTTTTGACTGTAAAACACAGGATCCAACAGAAATAGAAGATCAGGAGAAGGGAGAAGAAAAAAGATTGGAAGACCAGGACTGTGCTGGAGTGACGTATGTAAAAAACATAGAAGAGGAGAAAGATAATACTGAAGGACAATATGCTGAACCAATGGATTTATTTCCTGAAAAGAACACTGTTCTACTGGTGGGAGGGGTGGAACAGGGAGGGAAAGTAGGAGAAAACACTGTTTCACTGGTGAGAGAAGTGAAACAGGAGAGGGTAAAAGCAAAAAAGCACCCCAAAAAAGAGGTTGGGAAAATCAGCGCCCCGGTGAGAGAGGGGAGGACACAAACAGTTGGGGGGCAGAAAGAGGATGAAAAGGTGCAAAGATACAAAGTGATGGGATTACAGAAGAGGGGGGCAAGAGTTCGGCAAAAGTTGGTATGGGACAGACTAGGGGTGGGTTGAGAGGTTCTGGATTATTTGGTATTGTCTGAAATAATATGGTCTGATCTCGGAATGTATTAAGGATTGTATGAAGAACCTGGCTGATTCATCTGGAGACCTCGATTCCAGGGAAGGGGGGGTGGGAACTTTGTTGTGTGGGTGGAAGTAAATGGGTAATAAATTAGGATGTGAATCTTATATATTTTTGGGTAAGGGAAAGAGATTAGGGATTAGATAATAATAATTTTGGAGAGAGGATGTTAAGAGAAAAGAGGTTAAAGTACAAGGAGAATGGATAATTGTGACGGGTATAGGGCTCCGTTGAGTTGTTTATGACTCAATTAGGAGCCTCTGATTATCGCCCGGCGCGCTTCCTCTCCGCTTCTCTGCTTCCGTAGAACCGGGCTGGCAGTAAAACACACACAGCAGAGTTCTTCTTCTCACACAGCGAAAGCTTGTATAGCCGTTGGATAAAAAGCCTCTTAAGAACATACAGAGTCCAAAGTGTTCTTAATAACTACTTAAGTTTATTCTAGAGAGAAAATAACAAACAACCTGGTGAGAGCGCAGACATCTTGCGACCGTCTCCCAGGCAGAAACGAAACCAACTGCAACATACAGAAACACTTCTGGTACATTCTGTAACATGATCTTCCTCAGTGGTCAGGTGCTACAGTACACAGTTAACTCTTTAGTTACTTGTTACTCATCACACCCCCTCTCACCTGAACACTGGGGATAGTGGGTATCCAAACTTACCCCAAAACCAACCCTTCACAGAATTCCCCATGCCGTTGGAAACTCAAGGGTTTTGTGAACCCATCTGCTAGGTTCTCTTGGCTTGGCCAATACCTCAACTTCACCAAGCCTACCTGTATGCTCTGACATACGTTTCGGAAGCGGATGTCTAAGTGTTTGGTTCTGGCTTTGAACTGTCCAGACTCCGCCAGTCTCAAAGATGGTTGATTGTCGCCCCAAACAGTGATGGGCTGGCTACAATCACCCCAGATTTCCTGGACCAAACATCTGTAGTACTCCAATTCAGTGCATGTCGCAGACAACGCACAGAATTCGGCTTCCGTGGAAGACATTGCTATTAGGCTTTGCCTGCGCAACCGCCAACCAATCAGGGCATTTCCAAACTTGACTACCAAACCAGTCACTGACTTCCTGTCCTCCTGATTGGCCCAATCAGCATCTGCAAAACAAGTGAGTTGTGGCTCACCTTGCGCTGACATCTCCAAACAATACTCTTTGGTCTCCTGCAAATACCTAAGCACTCTCTTAATGCCATTCCAAGCATGCATGCTAGGTTTCGATGCTTCTCTACTGAGCAAATTGACTGCAAAAGCAATATCTGGTCTGCTCCATTGTGACAAATACAACAGACTCCCTAGCGCTGACTGAAACACTTCAGGACTCTCAAACGCTACTTTGTCCTTCACTTGTGACTCTTTCACAAAGTTTGTCTCCATGGGTGTTCTGACCCCTTTACAGTCAGACATTCTGAACTTCTCAAGCAAATGTTCAATCTTGCCTTTCTGACTGAGCAAAAAACTTCCATCCTCAGTTCTGTCTATCTGCACACCTAGATAAACATTCACTGCACCTAGATTCTTGAGTTTGAACCTCTTGCCTAGCTCTTTTGCAAACTTCTGCACTTGCATCTGGCTCTTTGCTAAGCAGATCAAGTCATCAACATAGACAAGCAACAGTTCTTGCTGTTCTCCTTCACCTCTGAGATACAGACAACTGTCAGCTAGACTCTTCCTGAAACCTAGGCTCTTCAAAACAGAATCAAGACATGAATTCCAATTTTTAGCTGATTGCTTCAGACCGTAGATCGACTTGTGCAGCTTCCACACCTGACCTGGCACGTCACTCTCAAACCCTGGAGGAGGCAACATGTACAACTCCTCCTGGAGGTCAGAGTTCAAATAAGCGGTGTCCACATCAAAGTGGTTGACCACTAGGCCTCTCTGCGCTGCAGTCGCTAAAAGCATCCTGAAAGATTCCGCTCTCGAAGTCGGACTAAAGACATCTGTGTAGTGGATTCCTTTCTTCTGAGTAAAACCTCTAGCCACTAATCTAGCCTTGTACTGAGGCTCTCCAGTCACTGTGGGTTTCAGCCTGTAGACCCACCTACAACTGACTGCTTTCTTGCCTTCTGGCAACTGTGTTAGGCTATACACACCAAGAGATTGCATGGAGTTCAACTCTTTCTCCATTGCAACTTTCCACTTACTAGCTTCCTCCACTGACAACTGTTGCACCTCTTCAAAGCTTTCAGGCTCACACACTGCTAGGTTCGCCCATACACTGACAGCTGTAAACCTTTCAGGTGGTTTACCTTTCGTGGTGCGTTTTGAACGCCTTGGTCCCACATCTTCCCCCTCTAAATCCGAACTGCTTGTCTCTGACTGTGGCTCTCTCGGACTAGCAGCACTGTCAAGAGACCTACTACGCTTTGCAGCCCCCTCTGGGCTTGCTTTGGGTGAAGTGGGTAACCTACCACGTTTGCTGTACTTCCCAGGCTTGACCTGGGGTGAAGTCGGTGCGCTTCTGACTACTTGCTTCACTTCCCTAGGAGCTACACCACTTGGACCAGCTGCCTGACCTGGATCTGGTCCTGCAGCACCTGGAACTCCAGCATCAGCTACCTGAGTTTCCTCTTCCTGGTCAAAACCGAAAGACCAGTCAAGAAGAACTTCGGGGTTAGCATGAATGCGTCTCCAGCCCTCTTGTTCACAGAAAGTAGCACTCCTGCTAAAGTGAACGCGGGTTTGGTCCCCCTCTGCTGGTACAAACCTCCAAGCCTTTGAGTTTGGTTCGTAACCACAGAAGATCATTTTTCTGGATCTTGATCCTCCCTTTCTGCGCTTCTGCTTTGGAATTAGAACCCAAGCCTCACACCCAAAAGTTCTGAAATAGTGCACCTTCGGAACTTTGCCATACAACATGTAGTAGGGTGTGTTGTCCACAACTGAATTAAAAGCGCGATTTGAACAATAATTCACAAATTTATAGCATTCCCCCCAAAACTTCTGGGGTAGTCCTGCATCAAACAACGTTGCCTCTACCAGTTCAGACAGCGTTCTAAATTTCCTTTCAGCTAAACCATTCTCCTGTGGACTAAAAGGAGCGGTTTTTCTGTGCCTAATTCCCTTGCTTCGGAAAAACCCTTGTAGTTCTGCACTCAAAAACTCTCCTGCCCTGTCACTCTGAAAACACTGGACAGTGACGGAGAACTGTAGTTCTACTTCGGCTACCCACTCTTTTATCACTCTGGCAGCCTCCCCCTTCTCTTTCAGTGTTATGACCCAGGAAAAATGGCTGAAATCATCCAAAAGACACAAAACATATTTTGAACCACCTAAACTTAACGTTGACATAGGCCCAGAAATATCCAAATGCACTAACTGAAATGGCTTTGTGCTCTTCCTCTCAGACCTAGGATAAGAGCATCTCTTCGTCTTCGCTTTCGCACATGCGCGGCATTGCAGGTGTTTTTGACATGGCTTAAACCTGCAACCTTTGACTAAATCAGGGGCTTTTTTCACATAAGGAAAAGACATGTGACAATATTTCCTGTGCCAAGCATGAATACAATCCTTATGGATAGCGCCCTCTGTGCCCTTTGGGGTATTGGCACTTTTAGCCTGAGCATCACCAGTGTTACTTCCACCTGCTTGCCCCCTCCCATCTAGGACAAACAGACCATCAGACCCAACAGTAACGCTTACCAGCTCAGCCCCATCTCTGGCAATTTTGCAAACACCATTGGCAAAACTTATTTCAAAGCCCTCACGCAATAAGCAAGACACACTTAAAAGACCATTTTCCATGCCTGGTACAACATAAACATCAAGGTTAGTGTCTAAGCATTGCATATAAAAAACACCCTTGCTTTTAATTGTTCCAGAAGAACCATCAGCAAGATGCAGGCTCTTTTCATCTTCAAGTGGCCTGCAGTTCAGGATCTGTCCTGAAGGAGGTACAAGATGATGGGTGCTGCCTGAGTCGATAATAAAAGTGAAACTGTCCTGTCCTCTGTTTCTGACCGTTGCTAAGGCAGCAGAAAGACGGCTGACAGGCTTATCTGGAGTTTTCCCACGTCCTCTGCCTCGGCGCTGCTGGCTGGTCCCACGACCACGTCCGCTGGGTTGCCTGGCACCTGGCTGAGTGACCTTGGCTGCTTCCGGAGCTGGGCAAAATCTCGCTACGTGCCCAGGCTGCTGGCACCGATAGCAAAGCCTTGTTGCGCACGCACTCACAGTGGATTCCTCAGTGCTTTTTACTGCACCCCCACTGGCTTCTCTGTGCCCACGGCCCCCCTTCTCAGCCGATTCTTTCTGGCGTCTCAGTTCCTCATCCGCCAAACTGTCCCAGGCTTGCTTGGCATTCTCAGCATTTTGCACATAGGGCAGTTGTGTAGCATCGCAGCTCATGGCAATGGCACATAGAGCCTTATTGTCTTTTCTGGTTTCTGCTGCAAACCTCTGTGCTTCAGCTGCTGAATTATCAGCGACAGGGGTTGGAGGATTTAACACACAAGTCCACAAATCCTTTCCTAGCAACCACATTCTGGCCCTTTCTCTCCACTCTGCATAGTTGTCGCCATTCAACCTCTGGAACGGCACGACAAATGACTCCTGTAGCTGCTCCGCCATCTTGTCCACCCCCGGGCTCCGTGTCTGTGTACTCACTCAGAATAGCTCACGTTGCTCCTCCGGGTAGACTGCGGATCCCAGCCTTCTTGTACAGGGTCTTTCTGCTAGCGAGTGCATCTATTGATTGCCGACTGCAAAACAACAGGTTTCTCCCAGCTAGCTCTTTACACCGGCTTTCTTCAAGGCTTTTACAGCTGCAATCACCTTTTATTGCTTTGGTGATTGATTAGGTTCAGGACCTCTTATCTCCCATAACCTGTCACCCAGAACCTGTGACAGGTGGCCCATGACCTATGACCCATAACCTGTGACGGGTATAGGGCTCCGTTGAGTTGTTTATGACTCAATTAGGAGCCTCTGATTATCGCCCGGCGCGCTTCCTCTCCGCTTCTCTGCTTCCGTAGAACCGGGCTGGCAGTAAAACACACACAGCAGAGTTCTTCTTCTCACACAGCGAAAGCTTGTATAGCCGTTGGATAAAAAGCCTCTTAAGAACACACAGAGTCCAAAGTGTTCTTAATAACTACTTAAGTTTATTCTAGAGAGAAAATAACAAACAACCTGGTGAGAGCGCAGACATCTTGCGACCGTCTCCCAGGCAGAAACGAAACCAACTGCAACATACAGAAACACTTCTGGTACATTCTGTAACATGATCTTCCTCAGTGGTCAGGTGCTACAGTACACAGATGAAAAAGTTGAAATTTAGAAAAAAGAATGTGAAGTTAGAATGGGAAAATGCGAGAACTATTTTTAACAATAAGAACTCAAGAAGGGGAAATGAGGAAGTCTGAATCTGTTTTTGTTTTTTGTTTTTTGTTTGTTTTTCTGATGTATTTTTCTTTTTTGTGCCTTTTTCTTTTTTCTTGTATTTCTTGTTAAAATCTAATAAAAATTATATTAAAAAAAAACATTACAAAATATTTTAACTCAAACCTACAAGTGTTTTCAAGTTGTACAATATTCTTTCATATATTGTATGAATTTACTCCAGTCCTTCTGAAACAACTCGTCGCACTGGTTACGGATCTTCCCTGTCAGCTTTGCCAGTTCAGCATATTCCATCATTTTCATCTGCCATTCTTCCAATGTTGGAAGTTCCTGCTGTTTCCAGGGGTCAATCTGGTGTCAATGGTCAATCTATACAGGTGGCCATTCACTGTAGGGGAAAAGTGCATACAGTATTGGGTTTCAGTGAGGCAGTGTTGCTGTGGTCCCCTGTGACAGTTTCAAAATGTGCACCCCTGAAAATCTGTTTTAGAACAAGGGTGGGTAACCTTAGGCTCAATCACGGCCCTCCAAATTTCTCTATCTGACTCTCAGTACTATTCCTGCACTAGACCCTGTCCCCAGTTCACCCTTCTCACTGGCCTTGCTTTGCATCCTCCTTGAATATTTCTGTGAGTCTGGAATGTGCCTTGGAACTCTCATAATGTTCCACCCATTTTCCCACCTGACACATTCTCTCCCCCCCCCCAGAAGGGAATGTGGCTCTCAGACTTAAACAGCATCCAACACTTATTATGGTACCTTCAACCTCTTCAGACCTATGACCCACTTTTAACACAGACATGCATTGGGGGACCCTATTTATTAATTTATTTAAAAAGATTTTACCATATATTTGCATGGCAGTAGTGCTCTTGGTGCAACCATCCTTGGATGGTCCTGACCCAACACTTGGAGGCCAGGTTTTTAGACCACTGGGTAACCCTTGAGAACAGCACAGAAGATGGCCCTGGGGGTGGGCGGGCACGGGGCTGAAGCAGGAAAGGAGTACTGCTCGAAATGGCATCTCCTCTTATTTTAAGAGACATCTCCTCTCTACCGAAACCATTCTGAAAAGGTCGGTGTTGGAATCACCTATATTCTCCAAACATCTTTTTCTGCTCAAATTACTAGGATGTGGTGATAAAGTATTGCCTTTAAACTTTGTATGACATTTCTAAACAAACAGGGTGGTTTTTTTAAAAAAGAAAGAAAACCAAAAATAACACCTCCAATTACCGGTTTCCGGTTTCAGTATGTGAATTCTTCTTTTATCTCAGGAAAAAAGCCAAAATGCCCTATTGATTTTCAGACCTGTTTTTGCTAGCCAAGTGCATGTAAGCAGGCAGCTCATTTATCCAGTTTCAACCTTATGGAACTTGAAATGGCTGCGATCTCTGAAGTCTTCTAATTGGGGTTGATTGTAGAAAAGTCGTATCAGCCTTAAACACAGATCTCCACTGACACAGCAATAATAGCATGAAAGACGAGTCAAGAGGGTAAATGTTACCTGCAAAATTCACATCGTGCCTAAGAGGGGGGAATATCAAAGCACAGCAATTGCTTAGAACTTTACACAAACAACTTTACACATAGGGACAAGTAAGCAAGTAGGATTTTCCCACTCGCTTCTAATAACAGCAGCAACAACAACCATAATAATAGCATTAGCAATAACAACCTAATTTATAGGCTGCTTTACGGCCATGATTTAAATACTGAATAAAACACAAGCTCTAAAATGCAATCAATTCAACAAACTAAAGCAATAAAGCCATCCATATATACTCAGAGGTTTTGCAATGTATTGATGACAAGAACATTCAAATACAGTATCTAATCACTTGTGGCAACTATCTAATTGCCATCTATCTATCCAGGTTCAACCAAAGTGATGATGACCACCTGAGGACTGTTGTGAGTGTTGGGAGGTCAACATTAAGACTTGTAATGGGCTACCGTCTATTTTTCTAGACTTCACTATCACCTTGTTTTGAAATATTTGGCTTCCATGTGGCTGGGGAGATAGCAGTACTGCAGTGGACTTTCCTCAGTGTGTTTTACACTGCAAGGTCCCTGAGTTATAACATGATGCTGATGAGATAGGTTTACTTGGCTAAAACTGGCAGACGAATGGCCGAGAGAGAATATGTGGTTAGCACCTGAAGGTGTCAAGAAGCTGAAGGGAGATTTGATAGACCTGGAACAAGGAAGGGAGGAGCTGTTGGACTGAGTTTCCATTTAAAGGCAAAAGTGACTAATTCACATTTTCTGAAACAATGAACATACTGAAACACAGCTATCCTTTGAAATCCACACTTCTCCATAGTTTACAGTACAGTCCTCCAGCCACCCCTTGCAATAGTTACTGTGGAGAATGGATCACTATTATAAATGAACTTCAACTCACCTTTATTGTGTTAAAAAAAACGAAACACCACCATAGACAACCATGCATAATGTTCTGGAATTTATGTATACAATTTATATTCAATCCTATCTTACTCTATCTATTCAAGACCACATAAGATAAACCAAGCATATTAGATAAGAATTTGTAGTATATGCACAATCCATTTGTTTGAGTATACATTTTTGTGTAGTTAGCCACTGAACCTGGAGACCTGGAAATGGAAGGAAGCAACAATAAAGAGGGAGGAATGGCCATAAAAATCTATAATGCTGAGCTTTATGGCAAGAACATGTTCAATGCAAATAAAGTGCTATAGACTAAACATTTGCAAGAGAATGTGCTTCTCTTGCACAGATTATTTTTCCCCATTGTAAATTATCTAGTTCTTTGTTAGACTGTGAAATCTTGAGGACTTTTAGAAACCTCTCACACTTGTTATTCTGCTTTATTGCAGTTATGGGCAGTTGAAACACTGAGAGTTTCTCATTTGTTTTCCCCATGAACCCCTGGGATTGCACAGAAAATATTTTATCATGAGATATAAAACAAAGTTAATACTGAAAATATAGAACTATATTGGGGTTGGTTTGTTTTTCTATGTAAAAAAAGAAATAATTTGAGAAAAATAGCTGGGCCCTACTCTGGTCCATAGCTGCCAAGTTATCCCTTTTTTTAAGGGATTTTCCCTTATGCTGAATAGGCTTCCTCGCGAGAAAAGGGAAAACTTGGCAGCTATGCGTCTGGTCTGGAAAGGGATTCTTTGACTCTCACAAAGTATCCTGGGAACTGCGTTTTGTAAAGGGTGCTGAGAGACCCCCTGCTCCCCTCACAGAGCTACAACTTTCAGAGTGGCTTAACAATTGACCCCAGAATTCTTTGGGGAAAGCCATAAGTGTTAAAGTGGTATGGTACTGCTTTAAATGTATACTGCTGGTGGGCTCTGACTTCTTTGGAATTCACCTCCAGGCTTGGCTACTGTAACTCGCTCTATGCGGGGCTGCCCTTGAAACTGTCCCAGAAACTCCAGCGGGTGCAGAATGCCGCAGCGAGGTCCCTCACGGGACCGCCTCTCCTGGTATGTCCTGCAGAGGACCCAAAGGTCCATGAATAATAATAGCTTAAGGGTCCCGGGCCCTAAGGAAGCCAGATTATCCTTCACCAGGGCCAGGGCTTTTTCAGTGATGACTCCGACCTGGTGGAATACTCTATCCCACAAGACTAGGGCCATAGCTGCCAAGTTCTCCTTTTTTTAAGGGAAATTCCCTTATGCTGAATAGGCTTCCTCGCGAGAAAAGGGAAAACTTGGCAGCTGTGACTAGGGCCCTGCAGGACTTGATCTTCTGCAGGGCCTGTAAGACAGAGCTATTCCACATGGCCTTCAATTTGAATTAGCCTGATCCTCTATTCCCTTTTCCCTTTCCTCTTCTATGAAAAAACCGTTTCTGGGACCACAGAAGTAAATTCTTTCTGGTGTCCTTGCTGGCCCTAGTAGGGCCAACTTGGCCAGTTAACCCTGGTGATCATTTGATGTCTACTGACTGTTTTTTTGTTTTTTCCCCTCCCCAAAATGACACCTGAATTTTTGAATTTGATTGATATTGATGCTGCATTTTATGTCGTATTTTATGCTGTTTTATGCTGTTTTAAAATCACATTTTAATGAATGTTTTATATTTGCTGTTAGCCCCCCTGAGCCTGGTTTTTAAACCGGGAAGGGCAGGGTATAAATAAAAATTTATTATTATTATTTATTATAAAGATCTATATTGGAGAAATCTTGGTTTCTACTTTGTGCTTGCAGTTAACATATGTTAAGCATGGATAACAGGCAGCCCGAGGGATCATTCTGCCTTTTTTTGGTACCAAGATATGTATTCCGTATCCAAAACTTTTTATGTCTGATTTTTCCCCAGAATGTTGCACATGTCCGTTTCATGGCAGCTTTCATTTTCTTCAGCTCAGACATGTCTGATTTTCCTCTCCCATACACAAACTTGTACATTAACCCACCCTCCTGCAAACAAAAACAAAAACCCCGCCCTTCTTTCCGTAAAAGCATTAAAATCATCAATATGGTTGAATCAGGATTATTTCTGTATGACATTTGACCTGCATGTGCATCTCAGAAAAGCACAGAACAAAAATGGATCTGAATGTAATTATACATATGATCACATCATTGTTGCTGCCGAGCCCCATACTGTATACTTGGGTGGGGTAAACTGAAAGCAACAGAGAATGATGTGCATGAAATCCTGAATTAATATACTTCTTTATTAATTGATTTTTTTGTTTTTATTTGCAAACACCACAGTACTAAGCAAATAGCTGAACAAATAACTTTGAAAGAAACTACAGGACAATAAGGGGAATGAATGGAGGTCAGGTGTTGTTTACTGGCAAAGTATATTAAAATGACACCTAGGGATCATTTTACATCCACTAGAGAGTCAAACAGGTGAGTTCATGCATAAACATAATATCATTACAGGCAGTCGGCTAGATTTTCTTTTGTTGGGTGAATACATACATAAACATTTGTGGATGTAATTACTATGGAAACTACTGCCCTGATGAATTGTCCCATTCAGTACATGTGCCACCCCTATCCCCAGTTGTGGACTACAACTTTCATCATCCCTGACCATTAGCTATGCTGGCTTAGGCTGTTGAGAGTTGCAGAGTCCAGTGACATCAATTGGTCACCATGTTGACTACCCTCGCAGTACAATTTGGTCCAGTCCAAACAAGGTGCATTGGAAAGTAGCCACTGGTGGAAACAATAGTGAAGAATTTAGCCTCTAGGCTTCAGAATTCTTTGTCAGCCACTGAATGATTTTTCTCGCAGGGAGCTTTACATTGTCCTGCTCATAACCTTATTAATTTGAATGGAAAAGTGGGTGGAGAGAAGAGGACATTAAAACAAGCACTATCATGATATCATTATCTTGCTGGGTAATTTATCTAGGACAAAGGGATTAGTATGTTTAGCTTTGCAAACATATCCTTAGATTATCTGAATAAACACAAGAACTTGATAGACAAATGGTTTCATGGGCAGCATGATGTCCTTACACTGGCCTGTGAGCACTCCAGTTGGAGAACGGCCTTTACCAAAGGTGTCATGGGCTTTGAAGAAACTCGATCTCAGGACGCAAGGGAGAAACGTGCTAAGAGGAAGGCACGCTTGGCAAATCCACACCGTGATCAACTCCCGCCTGGAAACCAATGTCCCCACTGTGGAAGGACGTGTGGATCCAGAATTGGCCTCCACAGTCACTTATGGACCCATTGTTAAAACCATGTTGTTTATGGAAGACAATCTTACTCGGCTATGAGTGATCGCAGAAGAAGAAGAAGAAGAAGAAGAAGAAGAAGAAGAAGAAGAAGAAGAAGAAGAAGAAGAAGAAGAAGAAAAGTGATATTGTTTTCTGGTGTTTTTTGTTTTGTTTTTTTGAGGTGCTTTATCCACACACCAATGACCCATTCACACAGCCATTTCGTCCCACAGAACAGTATCGTACTTTTTGCAGACATCACATTCATGTATTTAAGTTTTCTCCGAACCATGTTTGGTGAGTCCTCACGTTCATTTTTGATTTAGCAATGTGATCATAATGTGGTGACTTTCAGTTCGGTGTGGAGTCACCATCTGCTTTGAATGTTCCTTGTTTGGAGAATGTGGATATCATATATGCTATCATCAGACAACAGGAGGTCTCAGAAACAGCCACTCTTGTGTCATTGGGCTCTGCTGTCCAAAGATACAGCGCTAGGTCAGTAAATGTCAAGGGACTTCACTCAGTACTCAGCATATCTAGTTAGGGCTAGCGAAGACCACTGCTCCAAGCCCTGGGAAGTTACTTCTGGTTAGTGTAGACAGCACTGAGCTCGATGCCCCAGTGATTTGACTTTGTATAAAGCAGCACACAAAGTCAGTGAACATGTAAATCCTTTTGTAAGAAATCAAAGCAGTTTATAAAAGCATGACCCATTAATGTTCATTGAATTATCAATGAATTAGTTAAGTCGGTGACTTTCAGACCCCTAAGTATTCTTAGAACAGGGGTGGGGAACCTCTGGCCCAGGGTCCAGATTCATCTTGCTTGCCTATGTATGTATGTACAGTATATATGTATTTATATACAGTATATATACTGTATGTATGTACAGTATATATGTAGGTGTCCAGGCATGTCCAAAGTCAGTTTCGGGGCCTAATTTGGCACACCAGTGGGTTAAACCTGGCCCCTGTGGCAGTTTATTTCCCAGGGTAAAATCCTAAAAGAAAAACTCAACAACTGCAATCCTTAAAAAAGGTCAACAACGTCCCTGGTCGGCCCTTTGGTTGGCCCTCAAACATGCTCACTTAATCAAAACTGGCCCTTCTGAGCCCTTCTGAACTCTTTAAGAAATCTGTGAATAACCTGGGTGCTTGCATGAAGGCTATCTGTGCATTGCACATCTATTGCTGGAAACTGATTAATGCTCAGTTTTCCACTGGTCTCAATGTTATAAGAACAGGCTATTTGTGTCACCATGTATTCCATTTAAAAGGGGACCAACTAAAGGATATGACAGAAGGATTTTTCTCATGTAATAAATCGTATCAGTAATTTTCCACAAGCTTAACTGCTAATGTTTGCTACTAATATAAGTCAATAACTAGTTAGCTAGCACTAGAAAGGTTAATCCTCACAAAATTGAGGTCAGTGTAATACTTGGATGCAACTCCTTCCATATAAATAAGTCTTAATTTCTATTTGGGAAAAAAGAGAGAACAAAACCAGGGTCTTTTAGAAATCATAGCTATTAACACATGAATAAGTGGATATGAACTAAAAACATGTATTAGTGCTATTTTATGTTTAACTTGCATTGGATCTAGATGGACTTTTGTGTATCTTGGGGTGGATAAACATATTTGGAAAAAGGAAGCTAATTCTCTTTTTCTATTTATATGTAAATATATAATTTTCAATTATGAATACACTTATACTGTTGAAGTAGCTCTTTCAGAAATCTGTGAATAACCTGGCTTAGCTTCATACACAGTGTGTGTGTGTGTGTGTGTGTGTGTGTGTGTGTGTGTTATATCTCCTACAAATAAGAGTCAAAATTCTAGGTGCGATCTGAAATTTCTTAGAAAATACCTCCCTGGCAAATTTATGAAAATGTTCTTTTTCAAGCACTCCTGAACTGCCTTCTCCTAAATAATGTTTAGCAAAATAGCACTCCAAATTTCACCTGCCCTGAATTTTAGGTGCACCTATGGATCCAGCTTTTCTTTAAAAAATAAAAATAAAAATAAGATTTTTTTTAAACGTAAAATAAAAAGGCAAAGAAACAAACAAAAATAACCTGCAAAATCGAACCAGCATCCATTCAAGAAGTTCATTTGATTGGAAAATTGCTGTTTGATCATCCCACAAATTCAGAAGGGCAAGTTTTGAGGAAGCTTAATTTTATTTGATATTCCCCCCCGGAAAAAAAAAAATCAACCCAAAATTTTGATGCCAAAAGGCATTCCCACCAAAAGAGGAAAAATTGTCCTCCTGACCACAACTATGACAACAATCCTGTGTGCTATTTGATGTCATATGACAAAGATTCACAGTTTTAACATTACTCCTCTTCATACATTACTTGAGAATAGGACACACACAGAGTTTGTCACTTCGTGCCTCCTGTTATATCACCACACTAGCATTACCTTTCAATAGGGATGGGGAGGGGATTCATTTCAGTCTGCATATAAAGTAGAATCTATTAAATCTGCACTTTCCTAAACAATACAAGGACTAAAACAGAGCCAACCTTTGAAATTTGCATACAGAAGGATCCGGGTTCAATCTCTGGTGTCTCCAGGTAGGGCTGGGAAGTCGAGGTAGATAAAGGCAGCAACCATTTTAGCCATGTCCAATTGATGCCCAATTGCTGACACCCTGGTCCTTGGGGGCCCAGAAGTGGGCAGAATGGTGGTGGGAATGGAGTGTAGGGAGCAGAACAGGACATTAAGGGACAGGGCACACATAAATTGGCTCCTGATATGTTTCTGAGCACAAATGAAAGTGTTGGTGCTGACCTTTAAAGCCCTAAATGGCCTCGGACCAGCATACCCGAAGGAGCATCTCCACCCCCATTGTTCTGCCTGGACACTGAGGTCCAGCGCTGAGGACCTTCTGGCGGTTCCCTCACTGTGAGAAGTGAGGTTACAGGGAACCAGGCAGAGGACCTTCTCAGTAGTGGCACCCGCCCCGTGGAACGTCCTCCCATCAGATGTCAAGGAAATAAACAACTCTCTGACTTTTAGAAGACATCTGAAGGCGGTCATGTTTAGGGAAGTTTTTAATGTTTCATGTTTTATCGTGTTTTCAATATTCTGCTGGGAGCTGTCCAGAGTGGCTGGGGAAACCCACCCAGATGGGCAGGATATAAATAATAAATTACTATCATTATTATTCTTATATGTGCTGTGCCAATTTGGGGGGGGGGGCAAGAAAGGAACCCCAGCACAAAATGGTCGCCATCTGTAATAGTGAATTAGACTCAGCTACATCAGTCAAGAAACAACGTTTTGAACACATTATAAACTTGCAACACTACATAGCGCTGGAGAACAACAACAACAACAAATGTATAAGTGATTTTTCATAGCGTTTTTCCCCCTTTTGTCATAACAATTTGATTTCTGACTTATTTATAGCTCCCCCCCACCCCCGTATGTAAATAAACCTTCAGTATGACTCATTGTATTCCCTCAGTGTTCCTATCCTAATGGAAAAAGCATCACAGGGATCCACTTTTTGTGGAAATCCTTGTCCCTGATTTCAGATTTGGTGTTGTGGGTATTTAGCAATGGGAAAGGCCCTCCTCTTCACATATTCAGTGGCACTCACATTAGCAAGCCCTGGCACTGAAGCTGAGCTCTGTTGTGGAAAGGTGGCCAGATGTCTGATCCATGGCATTATAAATCTTTGAATACAGAAATGAGAATTTCAGTGTTCTGGAAAGAACAAAGCAAGTCACTGCGAAGCAAATAATAGCCCTCAAAGCATATGCTTAATTGTAAAGCACAGTTCTTAATGAGACATCTATTACATTCGGAGAACTGCCCCACCGGATTTGGGTCAGAGTACTCCGCAATTAAAATGAAGCAGGCTGCAATATTTGAAACGGAAATAATGAATTTAGAAAGCATGCTCAAGCACACCAAACTCCAAAATGACATTGATTTTGCTGTCTTTTTGAGGGTATTTAGTGACTCATGAATATGCAAAGTTCCCAAGCTTAAACACCATGCCAGGTTCTCAAGTAAACAAAATGAAAGGGCATCGTTCAGTTAGAAATTTCTGCTTTCCATAGTGAGGTGGGGGTGAAAAATTATACCGTACACAAGTCTGCCAGGCTGATAGGAATCAATTATAGCATTAAGCCACGAGAATGGATACGAAATAAGTAGTTTAGCTAAAGGGGTTATTTTGACAATTTTTTTTTGTTATTATTTCCACTTGGATTGCAATGGCTCTCAAACACAGACATATGCAAATATACATTATGGAAGACATTAGCATGATTATATTGCTGGTTAGAAATGTAGCCAGGCTAGTCTTAAGTCATTCTGGAGTTCAATTCACACATGCATGTGCATCACTTGATAATTCAACACCAGATGACGGGCAGCTCAATGGATGGACCCTGTCCACTGAATGCATTCAGGCTTTTGGGAAAGTATATTCCCTGATGCAACATAAAAGTTCCATTTGTCAGGGCTCTGCACACCCCATCCAATCTGGGGCCTGATCCAGCATTTTGGGTAAATCCAGATACGGCTAATCTGGGCCAACCTACATCTAGACCCCATATCAATTTGGGGTGACCCCTAATGTTTAATTAGGATTTTTAAATCTAATTAAAATACAGTTAGTTGGGCAGCAGGAGAAGAAGGACCCTTCTCCCCAACTGCAGGACCCTCCGCTCACTAGCTAGAGCAGGCATAGGCAACCTTGGCTCTCCAGATGTTTTGGAACTACAATGCCCATGATCCCTAGCTAACAGGCCCAGTGGTCAGGGATCGTGGGCATTGTAGTTCCAGAACATCTGGAGAGCCAAGGTTGCCTATGCCTGAGCTAGAGCTAGTATGGAATGTGGGCTTTGGTTTTCTCTAGTGCACAGCTCAGCTGTTTGATCAAAAATTTAAAAAATCCTTCTAGTAGCACCTTAGAGACCAACTAAGTTTGTCATAGGTATGAGCTTTCGTGTGCATGCACACTTCTTCAGATACACTGAAACAGAAGTCTCCAGACCTTTATGAATAGCCAGAGGGTGGGGGTGGGGTTATTACTCAGAAGGGTGGTGGGAATGGGTGATTGGCTGATAGGAGTTGTAAACCTGTTGATGACTGTTAACAACTGCAATTGGTTTTGCAGGAAAAAGCAAGGGGTGAGGTGCTAAAGAAAGCTTTATTATGTATATTGAGATAAGAATCCAATGTCCTTATTCAGACCAGGTCTCTCCATGGTTTTAAGCTTGGTAATGAGTTGCAATTCAGCAACTTCTCTTTCCAGTCTGCTTCTGAAATTTTTCTGTAATAAAATAGCTACTTTGAGATCTTGTATAGAATGTCCTGGGAGATTGAAGTGTTCTCCCACTGGTTTCTCTGTCTTGTGATTCCTGATGTCAGATTTATGTCCATTTATCCTTTGGCATAGGGTTTGGCCTGTTTGTGCAATATAGAGAGCTGAAGGGCACCGTTGGCATTTGATGGCATACACAATGTTAGATTAATTAAATATCTCTAAGGTGCTACTGGAAGGATTTTTTTTAATTATTTTATTGACTGCGTCAGACCAACACGGCTACTTACCTGTATCTAGTACTATGGAAGGCACCACATTGAGCCACATGAAATGGAAGTCCATCAACCTCACTCTCCAGCTCAGTTAGAGATACACCAGCATAAGACCCCACCCCAGTGGAATTTATGTCAGGTTTAAACATACACTGAATCCCAAATCTGTTCTGCTTGGCTATGTGACCTGGCAACCAGCAGAAGTTACACCAGCAAAAGGGTTGTGAAAGTCAAACTCTCTTTAAAAGTGAAGTTTTACCTCTGGCTCACTCCTCTCTAACAATGTCTTCTAGAGTCCAGAATTATCAAATGTTGATAACACAATATTTGCAAAAGGGCTGGCCATGGAAGTTCCTGCATCAGCCCAGCTCCCAAGGTAACTTACTGCACTGCCATTCAGACTTTCCTTCCGCCTATCTAGGCTTACATCTGCCACAGTGCTTAATCCCCATTTCTTAAAAGAAAAAGAAAAAGGGATAGCTTATCTTATTGCATTAATGGACCTTAATTAATCCATGTTACTGTTTACATGTAGATACTAATGTATTTGGTGGCTTACAAAGATAAATATTACAGATAGGCGCTGAACTTGTACTAGGCATTTTTTTAAAAAAAAATGGGAGCAGGGGGATGGAGAGAGAGAAAGTGGGGCAGAAAAATCACAGTTCTTTTTTTTAAAAAAAACAAACCACTTCCAAATAAGCAATGAAAACAAGCAGGTGCAATTACACACAGCCATTACAGAAATATATAGAACTGCAATCAGTTCTATCAGTTATAACATGCTGCAAGCAAAAAGGAGGGGAAATCAAGGTGTATCGGGTTCCTTCAGCACATGAGAGACATAAACTAGACAGCCATGGTGCTTTTAAATCCTAAAGTGCATGGGAAGGGGTATTGCCTATTGAATCTGGACTGCAGAATCGAGATGGGAAAGGGTGGGATGGAGAGTCTGGAGACCAGGTTGTACAAAAGGAGATGGTGCGTACATTAAATTCACTGCAGAATGGAAGAGCTAATGGGTGGTATTCAGTGGGTGGTATTTTACTCAGAGTAAATCCATTGCAGTCAATGGGCATAACCTAGCCATGTTGATTAATTCCAGTGGTTCTACTCTGATTAGAATTTAGTTGAATACTACCTATTATGATGATTATTCTTATTGAACCATTTCTTCCAAAGTACCTCGAGGCAGTGCAAACAAAAGTGATAAAGGAATTAAAGCACAAACAATTCCAGTACAGATGGAGACTGCAAAAGAGCCCTACCTAAAAAGGCTTGTTGAAATATTTAAGCATATGAATAATGACCCTCTTATTAAATGATACTTTCTTGAAAGGGGGCTTAACTTTGACTGAATTGTGCCTCAAGTCATTTTTGTAAATTTGATCGGCTATACGGAACTACTTTATACATGGCTAACCGGGCTTTGCTTTTACCAACATATTCTAGTGCCATACAATAAATTGCTTTTTGTGGCAACGGTTGCATGAAGAGTTTGTTCTTTGTGAATTCTTGTATTTAGTTTATTTATTCTTTTAAACTTTGAAGCTGCTCTTTGTTGCAAAAGAATTTCAGGGTTGTAGCTGTTGCAAGACATAGCCACTGAAGTCATTTAATTTGTGCACAGCCTTTCACTTGGGCCACAGAAGTCCCACCCTTCAGATCTGTTCTGGGGTCTCCCCCAGTCCTCTGCAGCATACTTTTGTGGGGATTCACATGGAATGAAGAGGGAAATGAAGTTTCATGGGAAAAATCCTTGTGAATGGAACAATGCATTTGGATGCAACCCACAGAATAACTCCCCAAAATACTATAATGCAACGTATCCGAACCAACTGGAAAACAACTAAAATTATCAGTCAATTAAAACAATCAAAGATGTCAGCAACTGGGCAGATGCTAGGAGCCTGAACAAACTAAATTTCAATTAAGAAATGCCTGGGAGAAGAGATACGTTTTAATCTATCAGAGGGACCCCATCAACGTAGGGGCATTCTGTGCCTCCTGGCCTGACCTGATCACAACTCCCAGACTAATATGTAGATTGGAAAATGGTTATCTTTCATATTTCACCCTCCTCTGGATATTGCAATGCAGTTCTCTGCTCAAAGAGTGAGTCAAAATGTGTTTCGAAATGCATGGGTTAAGAACATTCAGGTTTAGAAATGTGTCTTATGAGAAAAAGTGCATTTAGAAGTGTGTGTTTTTATGACAGAATAGACAACAAATATTTGAATGCATGTTTAGATGTGAGTTTTTGAGAATGTGCAGGTTTTACTTCTTCTTTTATTGAAAAAGCAAATTGATGTAGAAAGCGGATGGCATGGACTCTCGTAATGACTCATTGCTTTACATGGGTTCTGGACCGCATTGCTGCATCAGCTGCCATTTTCAGATACTGATGAGATTTTATTTCCCACTGCCCTGCCATATGCTTATATAAAACAGATGCAGGCATTGATCTATAGCATTGTGGATCGTTCATGCATTTCAAAATAGTTTTATTTTCAAGGGGTGTATGTGCAGGGGACGGAATACACCAAGATTTGTAGGTATTCTCATTCTCTCTCATCTGAAATGGCAAAGCTGTCCCTTCAGGCATTCACTTTGTCTCTGTCCCATATTACACATTCATATTGCTTACTTTGGACATAAAGAGCTCCCCGGAGTACTTGTTCAGTTTGCGGGGAGAAAGCTATATCATCATCTGTGCTCATGACTGAAAATATTAATCAGAGAGAAATAATGGCTTTCAGTTGGCAAAATATAAAAGCTTTTGTAATTAATGGATAGGGATTACAAGGTCAGCTGTTCCCACTGCATTTCAAATGAAAACCAAGAATCTGTTTAGCATAAAATCAGAGGGCAATACGCTGTGTTTTTTGTATTTCTTTTTTTACCACTTGCGGGATGTTTCTCCTCCCAGTTTCACATTCAGAACTATGTTTTCAGAGTATTGTTTAAGCACAGAGGCTCAGATTCATATTCAGTGGGAAGTTTCCAAGTTTTTAAGCTCGCAGCCAGCAGTTTTGTTCCTTAGATCAATAATGCTTCCATATATATATATATATATATATATATATATATATATATATATATATAAATATATAATTTATGAATATATATATATATATTTGATCTGCTCACCAATCCCCCATCGATCCCTCCACAAGACAAATTTGTTTGCTGAATTGTCTGCCCAATCAAGAAATCATCCTAGCTTCTCCCTTCTATTCTGCACCTCTGGTTTCACCTTCAACTTCACCCCCATTCCTGCCTCCTGTTTTCATATCCATCTTGCACACTCCAGCCAATCAGCCAAGTGGGAAAAAATCCTGCCATGCCCCTGTCCCAACGATAAACAACACACGACGGCATAGCAAGGTCAAGTCCTAAAAATAGGGAGAGGTGTGGGGGGCTGTTCCGATGCACACACAGTCCCTTGATCCGTTTAGCCTGCGTCCCATTGGCCTGATTGAACCCTGCATCGAGGGACCTACCTATTGGGTGTTGTGGCTATCCAATCATACCCACCCACAACCACAAGGTTTGGTTACCAGGTATCACCACAACACGTGCCCTCTTTAAGGGAGGACCCGATTTATCAGCACCCAAGCTGTTCTCTTATTTTTTCCCAAGCACCTTTTATTGATGTTTACATTGATATTATTTTGTAATATTATATGTTTTATATGACCTTGGTGTATTTTTATGAAAAGTGTGTCTATAAATATTTAAAATCATAAATAAATAAATGGGAATGTACTCTTTTCCTATGATGTATACAAGCTATGCACACACACACACACATGCAAATGTCCACATCATAGGATTGCACACACAAAAATGAAGACAAAATGGCTTATTTTTCAAGAAATGAGAAAATCTCAGGTCTGAATGAGATGAAGGAAAGGAAACCCTCATGTTTTGGACAGAAGACAAGACTCCATACAGCCTCATCCATCTGCTGCACAGTACAATGAAAGCAACACAACATTTGTCTGGAATTATAGCCCAGTTTGACTGAAAAGCTATGGACAGGTTTGCTTCCGCGGAAATTAGTCTCAGGCAAACTTCCAAAGTTGAATGCACTGTAGATGCATCTGTCTGATTTTTTTGATTTTTTTTTGAAATCCAACTCCCTTTGTGAAAGTTTCCCATTTTATGAGGAAAGGTTAAAAGGATAGACTAGATCTGTGATTGAAAAAAATGGTGAGACTACCATAGAACCTTATCAAACACTGCTTGTTCTCAGAGGTTACAGACCTGACATCAAGAAGTTCCATCAATTTTTTTAATTGTGCTTTGAAATTGAAACCTGTAATATTGAGAACCAAGTACGGTATCTGCAAAATACTAATCTGCATTTTGGCTGCATTCCTGAGCCAAAATCAGCCGATGAAGCCATCCTGGTGACCTTCATGCAGGATGAAGTATGCTGAAGGGCCTTTTCAGTGGTGGCTCCCTCCTTCCTGTGTAACCCCTTCCATACTGAAGTCCATCTGGCTCCAACTCCTTATAGTTTTAGGAGGCATCTTTTCGATGGCAGTTTGGCAAAGTGGCATGATTGCTGCTGCCATTATTGATTTGCATTTAAGGATTTGTTGCTGTGTGTTTTAAAGGATGGTGTTGTTTTAGGATTTATTTGTTTGTTTGATTTTGTTGTAACCTTCCCTGTGGCTTATGCAAAGGGTGATATATAAATTATCTAAAATGAATAAATATATAAATTCTTTGAAAATAATAATAATAATAATAATAATAATAATAATAATAATTTGTTATCAGGTGGAATTTAATGTTTCATGGACTTCAGCACTTCAAATAGGACTCTTCCTTCTTTTCTTACCTCTGCAACCTCCTGCAAACAACCAAAATCTGCTGGGGGGGACAGACGGACGGACCAGATTTTTCCAACCCAGCTCATTGGGGAGTACTGGATGGAAAGGTCTGTGGCACAAGCACAAAACCAACGGAATGAATGGCTTAGCACTACTTTGGATATAATACACAGTTTCCTACTGATCAGACTTTCCTGCTGTTCTAATACCCAGAATTTGGGTCTATATATCATCAGATTCATCTAGTCCCTTCCACGAGCCATTGCTCCCTGCCAGTGCACACCCTTCCAAAGCAAAAATAAATAAATAAATAAATACAATACAATAAAATAAAAACCTCTTTGAGAAAGAGAGCAAGTAACCAGTAGCTAGGAATGGTCCTTAGAAAAAGGATTGCACTTGCCATCTTTAAATGGAAATCTTTTTGCTGGGCATGACTAGGACTATTATTTTCTGTCTGGCAAGCATAGGAGTATACTTTCCTCTTCCTAACTATTCAATTTGGGAGCCATAGGAAATTTCAAATCCCATGCTCCACAGCAGGAATTGATGCAATGAAGCATGCACAACTGCTCCATTGCCAGGTAAGGATGAGGCTCTCTTTTCCTATTGTTTTCTTCCTGAGTTTGCATCTTTCGTCTGGTGGTGGTTGTTTAAGCCATTTTGATTGTGGCAGTTTCCTGTATATGCACCTGTCTTGCTTTGATCTTCTTTAGTACCTTTAAAAGAACCATGCCATTCTGCGATATTCTTGCAATATTAACTGGGAATGATTTATGAGGACACTGCTAATGGATATTCTTAACCCTACTTGAAACCAAATATAGATTCAGGTTGGAAGGTGGGAGTGAAACTCAGCAGGGACACTTATTATGCCAAGGCAGGCATCACAATACAGAAAATAAAAATAAGAAGCCTTCTCCCAGTACGCAACATGAAGCAGCCATTTCCAGGTTCCTGTTTTTTTCCAGGAATAATTATAGCAGCTACCATAAAATATAAGCAGACAAGGTCAGTTCTTACAATTGTTTAGTCAAATTCAGTTCAGGGTATTCACTTGTGTCAGCTGGTTCATGCATTGTGAGATTTATATAACCTTTGCGCTGCCCTTCACAATTGTTATGAATAAGGAACAATTGTTCACAATGCTTGAGAGCAGTACATGTGAAAAGGATCTAGGAGTCCTGGTAGACCACAAACTTGACATGAGTCAACAGTGTGATGCAGCAGCTAAAAAAGCCAATGCAATTCTGGGCTGCATCAATAGGAGTATAGCGTCTAGATCAGGCATGTCAAACCTGCGGCCCTCCAGATGTTTTGGCCTACAACCCCCATGATCCCTAGCTAGCAGGACCAGTGGTTGGGGAAGATGGGAACTGTAGTCCAAAACATCTGGAGGGCCGCAGGTTTGACATGCCTGGTCTAGATCAAGGGAAGTAATAGTACCACTGTATCTTAGGTGGAAGAATCTTAGGTGGAAGATTCCACCTAAACATTAGGAAGAACTTCCGGACAGTAAGAGCTGTTTGACAGTGGAATTTGCTGCCAAGAAGGGTGGTGGAGCCTCCTTCTTTGGAGGTCTTTAAGCAGAGGCTTGACAGCCATATGTCAAGAATGCTTTGATGGTTTTTCCTGCTTGGCGGGGGGTTGGACTGGATGGCCCTTGTGGTCTCTTCCAACTCTATGATTCTATGATTCTAAGGAGTTGTTTCCAAAATGAAAAAGAACAAATTGTGCCCTCCCTCAAAGAGGGCACGTGTTGTGGTGAGACCTGGCAACCAAACCCTTGTGTTGTGGTTGGGTACGATTGGATAGCTACAACACCTGATTGGTAGGCCCCTTGATGGTGGATTCAATCTGACCAATGGGACACTAGCCAAAATGGATATATGCCAATGCACATGACCCTGAGCTTTTCTCTCTTGGTCAGTGCATCGGAACACCCACGCACACCTCTCCCTATATTTAGGGCTCGCACACTTGTCCTTGCTATGCCGTCGTGTGTCATCTGTCGTTGGGACAGGGGAATGGCAGGAATTTTCCCCACTTGGCTAATCAGCTGGTGCCATTTGGGTTTCTCCTGCCGTGTAGCAAATCGTCACAACTTGTAAGGTTGCAGAGGACTCTGGTTCAGGTGATAGGGATGGGGGAACGCTCTCACCATCCCTATGTGAAGGGGTATTCCGTTAAAGGAATCCAAAGACTCAATGGTTTGGTCAACCCTGTGAGGGGGTTGTGCCCCTGCCTGAGTCCAGGGGGACATCTGGGTGGTGGACATAGCATGTCCCTGGCTTTCTGCCATTCCAGGTGTTCACCCTAGGCTGACCTATGATGGAGCTCTGGGTCAGCGCTACCTGCCACGGTGCAGAGAGCTAGTCAAACCAGAGCCTATGCAACCACTTGCTGTAATCAATAAAGTTGTGGCCTAAATTCTGCCAAAAACCAAACCAAAATTTGTGTCTTGTCTGAATTTATTTAAGGGGGAGGTTTAAAGGCAAGCTATATATATTGCAACTTTGTACATTGCTTTTTCCCCTTCCTAATTGATAACGGAAGGGAGGGGAGATGTTCATAAGTTCCAAGTATTAACAAATATAATAAAAAGGTAAAAAAAAGATAAGGGACCCCTGGTCAGTTAAGTCCAGTCAAAGGTGACTATGGGGTTGCGGCACTCATCTCGCTTTCAGGCCGAGGGAGCCGGCATTTGTCCACAGACAGCTTTCCGGTGACCAGCATGACTAAACTGCTTCTGGCACAACGGGACACCGTGACAAACCAGAGCACATAGAAATACCATTTACCTTCCCACCACAGCGGTACCTATTTATCTACTTGCACTGGCATGCTTTCGAACTGCTAGGTTGGCAGGAGCTGGGACTGAGCAACGGGAGCTCATCCTGTTGCGGCGATTTGAACCACCAACCTTCTGATCAGCAAGCCCAAGAGGCTCAGTGGTTTAGACCACAGTGTCACCCATATAATACCAAATTGATCATTATTATGTTTTACTTCCACTGGCCACTGGCCCTGATCCAGCATGCTCATCTCATGTTCTTCTTCATCTCTCTTATTATTCATTATTGTAGCCCAATCCTCTCCTTCTAATTTTTTTACCTGAAAGGACCCCCCCCACCTCACATAAAGGAACATTTAAAAAGTTTTACCCACCTTCAGTCTGAAGTGGCGCAGTTCATTTTACCACTTCATTTGCTATCATTCTCATTACCAGTCGTATTCCATTAATGAATCACTGTGCATCTCAAAGTGATTTTTTTTCAGCACACCATTAAAAACAGCTACAAATAGTTTTTACAACAATAGAAAAAGACAGCTAAATATAGGTTTAAAAGCAAGGCAAGATGAACAGCTAAGGCAGAGACCTTTTCACCCAGTTGGGAAAGCTTGTTGAAATGAAAACGTTTTCAGTTGTTCCTGGAAAGTACTAATATGAGTGCCTATAATATCCCAAAAGGGATGCTATTCCACACAAAAAAGGGCAGCGACACTGAAAACCCTGCTCCAAATTACTGTGATATTTTAGGGACTTCGAAGAGATTGATTGTTGAATGATTGTGTAAAAGTGTCATTATTGTTTCACTGTACCTTTAAGAGTCAGGAAAGATTAAATGACTGGGGCTCTGCAGCTGTGGAGCAGCTCTACAGGTGTTGCTGTGAAGCTGATGATGCAGGGTATATCAGGGGTGTTGTGTGTTGCCTCTGTGCTGGGCGTTTTCCCAGTGTGCTCTTGGTGGGTGGTTTGGTTGTGCGGGTATTTTGTGCAAGCTTAATTTAATTTTTTGTTATTTTTACTTTCTCCATTAAACCAAGCATTTGTTTAAGTCTTGGTCTCTATGTGTAAGTTTCTCAACCAGTTTCTGCTGATTTTGCTTTTAACCCTAACAGTTTCCAATGTTTTAAGGACTTCAAAGAGAAGCTCTCCTGAAGAACGTGGTAACCTACTTAATATATAAGGAATAAAGTGATATCTTACGTAACCTGGTCCTGAGCTGTATAGTGTACCAAAAATTGAGCTTGTTGGGAGTAGTTTGCCCCCACGTAACCTATTTGCATGCTCTGGAACAGTCTCAATGGCAGGTCCACATACTGTGCTACTAAATGTAGAGCATGGCCCACCCACTTGGTGTTTTATCTTTCTATAGCTGAGTTGCCACCACTATTTTTGAATAAATAAATAAAGATTTCCATTCCGAATAGACTTATCATTTAGTACTTTTCTATCACCAACAATGTATGGGTTATTCAGGAATACAGTGGTACCTCAGTTTACAAACAGTCCCGTTTATGAACGCCTCCGTTTAGGAACACCGCAGACCCAGAAGTGTTCACATCCGGGTTCCACAGCGTTGGACGTGCAGACACAATTTGCGAAGCTCGCACATGCGCAGAAGCGATCTGCGCAGCGCGTGCGTGCGCAGAAACACTCTATCGGCGCTTCGTACACACGCAGAAGTATGCCTTCAGGGAGCAAATGCCTCCATTTACAAATGCCTCTGTGGAACGGATCACGTTCGTAAGCCGAGGTTACACTGTATTTCCTTCTGAAATTGTTTCTTTCCTCTAACATACAAATTGAACGATTAAAAACTAGACCTCCCTCCCTCTAATCCCCTAAAAGTCTTGAGAAAAAGTCATACTATAAGAAAAACCCTGCTGGAAGGACCAGATAGTTCTGTTTCCTGTTTCCTACAGTGACAAACCAGGTGCCTATAGAAACACCACCAGCAGGGCATAAACACAAAACACGCTGCCACTTTGGTTCCTGAGTGTCTGGTCTCCAGAGACGTGTTGTCTCTAATATTGGACTTCACCATTACAACACTGATTTGGAGAAGGAGCAGGGGAACTCTCAATGTAACTATCATTTATAAATGAAGATGCCCATATGTTGAGTTTAATGTGCAGCTCAAGCATGTATTAAACCTTATGAAGTTGTTAAAAACATGAAGGCTTTATTAAACTGTAGTAACTGTCTTGACAATGTGACCTTAGCAAAGGGGTGTGGTGGAGAACATGTGGATTTCCTGCTAATTGGAGGCGGGTTCCATGCAAAGTATGGCATGCTAAATGAATCTCTTAATGCCTTTGGGGCAAATTCATATTTTGCCTCTTCAGTGTTCTGTGCAGTCAGTGGGGAAGGTGGGGAAGAGCTGAAGATTTAGGCAACTTTGCTTGCCTTCTGCTTTCCTTTGAACCTAAGCCTTATAAAACATTGAACATTTTTCACCTCCCACAGGCAAAGAGCTTAACCAGCTCTCATTCTAGATCAGGTTATTTAACCCTCAGAATAATTTCCCAGCGGAATTTCTTTATTAGCATTTTTAAAAGTTTTTGATTATACTGTGATAACTTCATTAACCTCATCATCAGTTCACCAGCTCGGTGGAATTGACCAGTCAGGAAGTGTGTATGACAATGCAAATGATTGCACAATACTCTAATGAATTCTGACTGTGTTATTACATTTAAATAATTGATTGGGCTCTTGCTAAGAAATCTAGGCTTAAACATTCGTCCCGAAGCTATTCCACATTGCAACATAAATATTACAGAAAATTCAAGAATGCCGTCAATAGTATGGGCCCAAATATCACATTCAAGAGTAGGGAAGGTTAACTGAAACATGTATCTCATTAATATTGGCAGTCCAATCTGAGGCTGTTCAGCAGGTTTGGTTGTGCAATGCTCCTGTCTTCATCGTCACAAGCTTCCAAGTTTAACTTTTTGGTACAGGCAGATTTTTTGTTCAGCAGTGACTTGTGAGTAGGGTTAATGAATATACCAATTTGTGGTTTTCTCAATTCCCCCCAATCTTTTTAATATAATTTTTTGGATGCAGTTTTGCTCAATATACACATTTTTGCAAAGTGATTTCCCCCACTAAAATATGCATTTATATGCACACTTTAGATGTGTACAGATGTTGCCAACTTTACATGTATATGCATTCATACACACATTACTTAGCTAGCGAACTGCATTGCAAAATTCAGAGAAGTGTGAAATTTGAAGCATGGTTCTGCTTCAGTTTGTGTTTCTTTTCTTTTTTTGGAAAATGTGTGTTTGGTAAGTCTGCCTTTAAGTACAAACTGGATCAAATCCCTAACTTGTGAGTTGGCTCACTGAAAGCCTACCAACTTCTGCTACAGAGTGCCATTGCATGTTGTGGGGGACAGTGGGGGAAACACATCACATTTACTAGAAAGTGGTGGGAAATGGCCAAGGAGATGTGTGGCTGCTGTCTCAGAACTATGGATGCTGAGTGGATGACCACCCAACAGAGGTCTCTGGCTTCTTGGCCCACACTCATAATGGGCACTGCTAGCCATGGATTAGCCTTGGTAATGTGGATCCAAATCAGGACTTCATTTGAGGGCATTCCACTGTGCTATGTTGTACAATGGTAGGCTTACTGGGCAGTGTCAGGAGAAGGCAGCAGAAGCACTTTGATCAGCTCAAAGCAGCTTGGAGCCACCCTTTTAATCTCCCCTCAGTATCCCGGGGTGATTCCTGCCTGCAAACCTAGGTGGAAACCACAACATTGTAGGGAAGCCTCATGAATCCACCCTTAAGTAAAATAAATGTAGTGTAAATATAGGGATGGGGAATACTTGTTGTTGTTGCTCGACTTCCGCCAAATAAATTCTCTCTCACACACAGCAATTTAAGTTTAAGGTTTTGGGCATTATTTTGGGCACAACTGTATTTAAATGCAATCAAAATGTGAGTGGTTGCTTAGGCATTGATTACTCCATCTGTCCCCCGCCCTGGGACAGATCTGCACTGACTTCCTCTAGCCATCTGTGGAAGTCAGTAGGTAAACACTCCCTGAGAGAGGAGGAGCAGGGTACCACAAGCCCTTCACCTCTCCCCGAATGTTCCCTGAGGCTCTTTGCTCTGTGTGTAGCCCAATCCCCTACCAGGGTACTGACGAGAGCCCTTTGAGCCCCAGGATTCCTTTAACAGAATACCTCTATAAGCAGCAGCAATTTTGAGGGGTAGGCCCAGCCTTTCCATACCCCTCCACCAACCAATTTTAACCAATGTCTAACCACCAACCTTACAAGTTGTGACGATTTGCTACGCAGTAGGCAAAAACCAAATAGCAACAGCCAATCAGCCAAATGGACAAAATTCCTACCGGGCCCCTGCCCCAAAGCAGGCGACCCCATGACAGGCACAGCAATGTCAATCGCAAGAAGCCCTTAAAAGAGGGTGGGTGGGCGGGAGATCCGATGCATTTGGTAAAAGTTAAACCAGAAGCAGCACGCAGGGGTTTATAAGTGCTAAGGCTGTCAATCACTTAACTTGCAACATGGCTTTTACCCCAGCGACAACACAAAATGCCCAGTCACCCCATGGCCATCTTGATTAATCTGCCCAGCAACCCAGGGGTCATCCTGTTTCCCCTCCCGCAACACGTGCTCTCCGTGATTGGAGAACTCGCTATTTGGTATAATATTTTCAGGGTCACATGCTAGTGGCAGACAAAGGCCAAAGCCTGTGGTGGATAGAACCAGATTCCAAAGCACTATTAGGGCTTTCTCGTTCTCTTGCAGTCTTTCTGACACCCATTGCCTTATTTTTCTGTCACCTGCTTCTCTTTTTCTCCCCTTCCCCACCCAGTGGGTTGCAGTGGGTTGGGCAGATTGCTCTTGCCAGAGGTTTGGACTGATAACTTACCTAGGGCTCACTCACTTCCTTCCATCATTCTATTCACTTCAACCTTCTTCCCATTCCCCTCTTCTCTTACTTTCTCCCCCAGGGATTCCTTCACCCACATAGAGGCCAAGAGCCATGCAGCCTTTGTGCAACAGATTGTTCATCCCTCCTGAAAGCCATTCACAATAAAGATGTACAGATCACATCCTTCCAATTCCAGCTATCGAGGGATGGTTGAGGGGCGCAGCATCTATATTATTGTCGTGAGATACTTTTCTCACAATCTGACCCAAAGTGACTTGCGTTAAAAACAATTTAATGTAGGAAAAATGAACAGCTGAAATGATTGGTCTGAGGGAGAATATACGGGTAGCTAATATGGTTATCTTGTAAGAATGATAGTGCCTGTGTGTTAGATTTTAAAATAAACATTTTTTTTTCAGACTTAATTTTTTCTCTCCCTGCCCCCAACCTTTTTACTCCGTGAGCTGGTTTTCGTTTTTACTTTCTCTTATGGAGTTTGGCCTATGGGTTTTGTAATTTAAAAACCCTAAACATGGGTTGGATTGAATTGCATTTATGTTAATCTCTGTGAATGATTAAAATCAATGATCCATATAATTAATTAGTACTCCATTTAAATATTCTTTTTTGATGTGTGTATTGTAGGTTATATATTTGTTAGCATTTACCTATGCTTTTAATTTCTTTTTTCATTTTAAGAACTTTTTAAAAAAATTGTTTGAAACGATTTCAAAAGAAGTAACTTCATCAAAACAGTTGAGTCTTCCTTCAAAATCCCTGGAATGTTTTGTAGTAAAGGATTCCCAGGATTCACCTCACAGGGTTTTTGTTAGGATGGAATGGGAAGGGGAAAACAATTTGAACTCTTTGGAGAAAAGGTAGAAATTCAATGTGATAAGTACATAAAAATGCACATATTAATGAAAATGTGAAAATGTTTGTATTAGACAAAATTGCATGCAAAACTGAAGTTTTAGGATAAATTTCCTGAAAACATTGCATGAGGAATGTACATATATGTTTGTGTGTGTGTGTGCGTTCACAAACAGATGTGGAAATGTAGAGAATTGAATTTAAGATGGAAAAATGTGAAACAGAGAAAAACATAAATCAACAGATTCAACAATCCCTATGCTGGAGGTGGATTTGGGGTAAGCCATAGCTCTGAATGATCCCATTCACCCAGCATAGATGACATAGCTGCCAAGTTTTCCCTTTTCTCGTGAGGAAGCCTATTCAGCATAAGGGAAAATCCCTTAAAAAAGGGGATAACTTGGCAGCTATGATAGATGATAGGAGTCCAGGTCAATCTTGGAGCTTGGAAAATGGATCGTCCTCCATTGTTGCAAATAGAGAAATTGGTTACTGAAAAGACCTTGAGATTGAGAGGCACTACTTCACTCTCAATTCCACACTGCCAGGGCCTTGGATGAGGCAGCTGGTCTGCCTCTGGTTCTCCCTTCTTGGCCATGAGGTGGTGAGAATGGTTGCTTTTTTCTCCTGTGCAAGCTACACACAGCACTCAATGAGGAGGTTGGAAGGGTGGTGCTCTTTCCCACTTCCTCTTTCAGTTCTATGTGTTTTTCAAGGTTCAGATTCATTCCAACTTTTAGGCAGATTCCCCATAAAAGTGAAATTGTGTGTGGTTTCTCCCTTTCTGTCTCACCTGTGGGCAGTGGGGAGAAGTGACCAGAGAGGATGATGCCCTTGCCCCTCACTCAAAATTCCAATTGTGTGCATCAACTATATATGAAGATTATAAAACTATTTGGAGAAATTATCAGGTGGTGTGTGGCCTGTCCATATTTTTCAGACAATGTGAGCTTTTATATTTTGAACAAAGCTGAATAGTTTGAAGAAATCTGGCAAAACCTCCAGACTTTTAAGCCTAAGCTTTCTTTAAAAAATATATGATTTATTGGATTTCTTATCCACCCTTTGCAATAAGGTTTCGGGATGGGTTACAACAATATAAAAATACAAGATTGAAATTGCAATCTTGGCATATGACAAAAGCCATACAATGAAGATTCCAGACACACTTCTATGGGGGAAGGGAATTCCATACCCCTGAACTTTTGTAAATAGTAAAACTAACAAGAGATCCCACTCTATGAATCTTAATACCTAAGTCTAAGAGGATCTTTAGGGAAGGAGGCATGTTTTTCAGATATTTATGAAACTGAAGCATAAGTGTGACTGATCCAACAGTTGCTGCCTATTGTAATACAGTAGCTTCAGTTGCAATATCTAATTGATGGCTTGGGGAGATTTCTTACATGAAATAGACTATAAAAATTCACTTCTCCTCTAATGATGGGAATGTGGGCAAGTGGCATTAAATTCTCATCAACTATGTTGGCTAAAAGTTTATATATTCCAGCCAAGTAACTCAGTGTAAAAGCAAGAACAGCAAAGGAAATGCTTGAACTTTAATGTGCTGACATTTGGTAACAAAAAATAAGAGGTAGTAGTCAACAAAGTTTTACTCAAAGTAGACCTATTGAAATTAATTAACCTAATCACCCTAGGATAGGAACGGAAATGAAATGAAATTATCTATCAAATAAGAAGAATCTTTTCCCAAATGTCTGACATTGAGTAAATGGTGAGTGCTTGTTTGAATTAATGGCTTCTCATTTGCTAAGCAAGCTTCACATGGGTTTTATTGACCATCATAGGAAAGGAGTGAAAGGATCATAGATCATAGAACTGTAGATTTTGAAAAGATCCTGATGGTCATCTAGTCTAACCCCCGCAGTGCAGGAATCTCAACTAAAGCATGTATGTCAAATGTCTATCCAACCTCTGCTTAAAAACCTCTTAGGAAGGAGAGTCCATCGCCTTCTGAGGGAGTCCATTCCACTGCTGAACAGCTCTTACCACTACAAAGTTCTTCCTGATATTTAGTCAGACATCTCCTTTCTTGGAACTTGAACCCATTGGTTTGTGTCCTACTCTCCTGAGCAGAAGAAAACAAGCTTACTTCATCTTCCATGTGACAGCCCTTTAGCTATTTGAAGATGACTATCATATCTCCTCTCAGTCTCCTCTTTTCCAGGCTTAGCATATGCTGGGAGAGACAAGAAATATGTCCTACATTGTGGGAATTGCACTGGATTGTCACATTCTTGTATAATGCAAATGCTCTCACTTTGGGGAAACTGGAAAAAACAACATTGCATGTCTGATATAGAAGATAAATGGCAAAAGTGATGGCTGTGGTCTATTGTAAAATTGTTGTTGTTTAGTCGTTTAGTCGTGTCTGACTCTTCGTGACCACATGGACCAGAGCACGCCAGGCATGTCTGTCTTCCACTGCCTCCCGCAGTTTGGTCAAACTCATGTTCGTAGCTTCGAGAACACTGTCCAACCACCTCACCCTCTGTCGTCCCCTTCTCCTAGTGCCCTCAGTTTTTCCCAACATCAGGGTCTTTTCCAGGGAGTCTTCTCTTCTCATGAGGTGGCCAAAGTATTGGAGCCTCAGCTTCACGATCTGTCCTTCCAGTGAGCACTCAGGGCTGATTTCCTTCAGAATGGATAGGTTTGATCTTCTTGCAGTCCATGGGACTCTCAAGAGTCTCCTCCAGCACCATAATTCAATAGCATCAATTCTTCGGTGATCAGCCTTCTTTATGGTCCAGTTCTCACTTCCATACACCACTACTGGGAAAACCATAGCTTTAACTATACGGACCTTTGTGGGCAAGGTGATGTCTCTGCTTTTTAAGATGCTGTCTAGGTTTGTCATTGCTTTTCTCCCAAGAAGCAGACATCTTTTAATTTCATGACTACTGTCACCATCTGCAGTGATCATGGAACCCAAGAAAGTAAAATCTCTTCCCCTTCTATTAGCCAGGAGGTGATGGGACCAGTGGCCATGATCTTGGTTTTTTTTATGTTGAGCTTCAGACCATATTTTGCGCTCTCCTCTTTCACCCTCATTAAAAGGTTCTTTAATTCCTCCTCACTTTCTCCCATCAAGGTTGTGTCATCAGCATATCTGAGGTTGTTGATATTTCTTCCGGCAATCTTACTTCCGGCTTGGGATTCATCCAGTCCAGCCTTTTGCATGATGAATTCTGCATATAAGTTAAATAAGCAGGGAGACAATTGTAAAATAAGCACAAGCATTAGTGGGTGCATGAAGGGTTTCTGTTTTGTTTTGCCATGCATAAGAAATAGCCCCTTTGGGAAGGATTTCAACATGGGAAATAGCACAGAAAAAGTTTAACAGTCCCACTTCACCACTACCATGGTCCCAATCCAAATTACCCTTCTGCATGCCTGCCTTTGTTATAACAACAATCTAAGACATGCCGGCTAATCAACGGTTTGAATCTCAAATAATCCACAAATGAACTGGGAGACCATTAGGAAGCCACCATTCTCAACCTTGAAAAAAAAAAAAGGATTATACCACTGGGCTACGTGTGTGTGTGTGTGTGTGTGTGTGTGTGTGTGTGTGTGTCGTTGATTTCTCTGAATGCTGAGGTTGTGCAGACACAATGAAGGCACCTCCCAACTGTATGAAGTAGTAGTTCTTCTACTTAGACCAAATTACTTCATTAGAAATTTCTGAGTTGTTGTTTCTAGAGGGGGCAATAGCCACAAGCAGTGATAAGACAGTGATCCCAGTAATGAGTAGTAAAGAATGAAGGACCTTCAAAGGCTGCCCTGAAATCACAACTGATGGAATATCAAGGGCAGCATATTTTAGATGGAGTTCCCCCTTCTAAACTCTTACAGATATGTATCTCATTATTTCTAAGTAGCATGTTCCACTTTGATATATCTCCCTGTGAATACTTTCCTGAGGTGTGTTAGAAAGATGGCATGCATCATTCCAACATGCTTTCATGGCCCTTCAGAACACATCACCAACTGATGGATAGTCTAAGACCCTTAAGGTAGTGAAGAGGAGCTACAAAATGATACTGCTGAAGGCAGTGATAAAGAAAGTGTAGATATAGGGGGAAAGTTCATCTTTATGCTCCCCCCCCAAGTAGATCAAAACAAAAGCATCAGAGAGCTGAATCTGTTGCTACAGCACATTTTCAATCACACTGGGTCTGCTGTCGGGCATTGCTAGCTGCTGTATTCATCTGTCGAGAGTTTAGAATTGCTTTTAAGCATTGATTCTTTCCAAAAGTTTGAGCTTGTTTCACAAAATGTTAGATCCACTGGTCTTAATTGACCCAACTAACTTATTTCTGTTAATTTCAGTGCATCCACTCTTAGGAAAACTTAGGTAGAGATACACTATAGACTATGGACAGTGTTCTCGAAGCTACGAACATGAGTTTGACCAAACTGCGGGAGGCAGTGGAAGACAGGAGTGCCTGGCGTGCTATGGTCCATGGGGTCATAAAGAGTCGGACACGATTAAACGACTAAACAAGAAGGTGGAGTCTCCTTCTTTGGAGGTCTTTAAGCAGAGGCTTGACAGGCATATGTCAAGAATGCTTTGATGGTGTTTCCTGCTTGGCAGGGGGTTGGACTGGATGGCCCTTGTTGTCTCTTCCAACTCTATGATTCTATGATTCTAACAACAACACACTATAGTCTCTCTTTGGACTTTCAAACACTTTTTTGGTGTGTGTGTGTGTGTGTGTGTGTGTGTGTGAGTGAGTGTGTGTGATGGTTGTCTGCAATCCTACTCCTCACCACACAAATTCAGCATTGTTGTTGTTTCTTGTGTGCCACTGTATATTCCAATGAATCTCTGTGCAGTTTACATCTCAACAATAATCAATGCATAATATATAAGTATGCAACTTCCACATTGAATACAACTACAACTGCTACAAATAATAACATCCCACATGATAAATAACATAAATAAAATCTATCTACACCAAAAAACACACAAAAGTGGATAATATAAAAACAGCAAATACATCAAAATACAGCACCAGAGTACAACATAGTTTCAATATCTTCTCATAAATACTACAAACAAAAACACATTTGAATGTGTAATAATACAAAGGAATAATCCAGAAACCACACTGTTAGAGCCCATCACTGAGCAATCACACACTCCATGCCCCTACCATATCAGCCCACGCTAGGCTTGCCATACATCAGGAGAATTCCTGACATGTCCTGGTTTTTAGGTATTGATTTGGCAAAAATTTGGGAAACACCCGGCTGTATGGCAACACGATGGGAAAAGCAATGGAAACAGCTCAAAAAGCTTAAAATCACATTTTTTGGGTTACGTTTTCCCCCAAAAGCTTTTGGGTCTTCCTAAAAAAAAGCTCAACAGCTGATTGGAATAAGGCAACCCTAGTCCATGCACCCAGTTCAATAAGGCACTCAAGCATTCAGTATGCACAGGCATTCAACATATCAACAATACCCATGTACAGATCCAACAGCAGATAAAAAGCCAGAAAACAAACAAACCATCTTTTTCCTTCATTTATACCTCGGGCAATACAGACCCCATGCCCCCATTTCTTTCATACAGAGAAATCGGGTCCTCCCTCAAAGAGGACATGTGTTGCGATGAGACCTGGATACTGACACCCTGTGTTGTGGGTGAGTAAGATTGGTCAGCCACAACACCTGATTGGTATCCCTCGATGTTGGCTTCAATCTGGCCAATGGGGTGCAGTCCAAACGGATCGAAGCACCTATATATACCCATGCACATGACCCAGAGCTTCCTCTTTTGGTGTGTGCATTTGGAACAGCAGCAGTGTGTCCTCTGTGCAAGAGAGAGAGAGAGAGAGAGAGAGAGAGAGAGAGAGACTTACTTTCAATGGATCATCCTGGTGATTTTTCCTTTATTCCCCCTCCCCCCCCATGTTCTTCCACTAGTTATTCTTTCCTCCTTGGTTAATTCATTTCCCTTCTTTACCTTCCCATCCCCCCAGAGCGGCTTTTGCCCCACGGGACTTCGGCGATTGAGCACTCCTGGTCTGTGGAGCTTGCCTCTGCCTTTTTAATTTGCTGGTGAGCTTTTGCGCAGCGGCTTTTCCTTCTCGGTCTGCAGCTTTGGGGCTTGGAAATTTTATTGGGCATTTTGTCTGTTGCAATATTTGGCTTTCTGTCTAGACGATCACTTTTGGGCATCACAGAGAGTTCCCTCTCTGAGCGAATTGCTGAGTTTCACTACTGTTCTGCTTGGGGGCTGGTGGGGACTTTCCTAGGGCTGGGACACAGGCACACCCGTCTTAACGTGATTGCCATTTTGTACCTTCTTTTCGAGTAGGGGAGGTGTCAGCCCCAGCTAATATTGGCGGGAGCGCCATCTTGTTTCTGCGGGAGCGCCATTTTGATTTGGGGGTGCCTCTTAATTCCGTCTGTAATTTTCAGTAACACCCGACCCCCATTTAAGAAGAAGGTTTCGGGATGCCTATTAAGACAAATCCCAGTCCTGCTCTCCCTTCTAAAAGGGAGTTGGTATCTGAAGAAGTGTGCATGCACACGAAAGCTCATACCAAAATAAAAACTTAGTTGGTCTTTAAGGTGCTACTGAAGGAATTTTTTTTATTTTCCTAAAAGGGAGGTTAGAGACCCGTCTCAGTCACTGCTTTCAGCGCCTCCCCCAGCAGTTCCCCAGCATACGCTGGGTCGCTTGGGTGCAATCATAGGCAATACTGGTTCAGATCCTGCGGCCATGTCAAGGTTTAATACAGAGCTGGAGTCATTGGCTCGGCATTGGCTCAAGTGTGAATTTATTTAGAGGGAGAGGTCTCTGGGTCTGAACACGCAAATCGCTCTTCTCCCCCGAAGGATTCTCACACTGTGGGGAGTTGAATATGCAAAAAAGTTTGAAATGCCTTATTGTGAATAGCAGATTGTTATTCTTTCTTACACTTGCAGCTATGAAACAAATATATCCAGTTCTGCAGAAGAAACTAAATCATAGTAAAATGTTGCTTTCACAGTTTATATCCCCACTCCACCCCGGAAAAAGAAATCTCACATTCCAAATGCATGAGGAATCAGCTTGGCAATAAAATACTTCATGTACCTGATGTTTTCTACCCTTTGCATCTGTCAGCTTCCATCCTGACCAATCCATCAGACTACATTGCAACTGCCAATATTTCATCATTTCTGTTGACAAAGGTGCCAAGTAAACAAAACAAACATTATTCATTAATATTTCAACTTAAAGAAGAAAAGGTTGAGGATCAGAATGGTGTAGTACATAGAGTACATAGTTTCAAACACACATAGCTGAAACAGGAAGTGGGGAGAGTATCAGTCTTCCAACTTCCTCTTTCAGTTTTATGTACTTTTTAGGGGAGAAAAAAATGTAACCTCCTTATGACCACAAGGACAGTGAGTAGGGTGAGGTTTAGATTTTTTGTAGGTGTAAGGGGAAGACCTCAGTGGTGTCATTGCACCAATGGGCACTATGTTAGCAACCCCTGTCTTAACAGTGGAGAGTCAAGTGTCCAATCCCCATACGCTTCCAGTGTAACCTCTGTTGCGGGGCTGTTTGTGATGGCAAAATGTGTTAAGTCACCCTGAGTCCAAGGAAGGATGTTAAAAATATAAATATGAATAGTATTGTCGTTACCATGCACTTATACATACACTTCAGCCTCATAACCTGCTGCAGAAAATATGTACCCCTGAAT
Source organism: Zootoca vivipara (assembly GCF_963506605.1). Lineage (NCBI taxonomy): Eukaryota > Metazoa > Chordata > Lepidosauria > Squamata > Lacertidae > Zootoca > Zootoca vivipara. The sequence goes on along the minus strand of NC_083283.1, from coordinate 18,080,433 downwards.
CAACCTGGCAGCTTTAAGGAAAACTTGCACACACCACAGAACACATTAGATGGCTTAGAAAATAATGATAACAATGAATAACACTCCAAAATCAGTAGGTGTCAAATTCACTCAATCCTAGCTATGGCGGTCACATTCAAATGATATTTGGGGCTCCTTTACATTTAATTTTTTTCTTTGTTTCTGATCAACAGGTGTCTGCCAAAATACTTTCTTTTTATTTACCCTTAAAATTACAGGGACACTGTACAGGAACACAGGAACACTACATTGTCTCACCCTGAGTCTGACAACAGAAATGTTGAAGATTCATTCCCCGTGTCTGCTGTCATGGGATTGTTGTCTATCAAATGGTGGTATATGTTTTCATTCCACAGTGGGAAGTGACAAAGACAGGATGTTTGTGTTACTGTGTTTCCTGAAGTGGGACTATTGTCCTTTGTTCTCTCTCTTTGCCGCTTGATGCTAGAGAGAGAGGGAGCCATGTTGCAGTGCTCCGTATTTCAGAAACAGACTGGAAAGAGAAGTTGCTGAATTGCAACTCATTACCAAGCTTAAAACCATGGAGAGACCTGGTCTGAATAAAGACATTGGATTCTTATCTCATTATACATGATAAAGCTATATTTAGCCATCTCACCCCTTGCTTTTTCCTGCAAGACCAATTGCAGTCATTAACAGTCGTCAACAGGTTTACCACTCCTGTCAGCCCATCACCCATTCCCACCACCCTTCTTAGTAATACTCCTCCCCACCCTCTGACTATACATAAGGGCCTGGTGACTTCTGTTTCAGTGTATCTGAAGAAGTGTGCATGCACACGAAAGCTCATACCAATGACAAACTTAGTTGGTCTCGAAGGTGCTACTGGAAGGAATTTTTTAATTTTTTGCTCCTTATGTGTTTATATGTAAATAAACGTAGATTAGCCAAAGGCTGAGTTGCTGAGGTCTGTTATGCAACTGTGCAAAATCTGCAGATCCGTAAGTGTGCTGATGTCAGTTGGCATCAGTCACTGTGATGTTTGGGCTGGAGAAAGCTTTTGAAGCTCCCGAACTATCGACCAGGAGGGAGGGAACATGCCAGTTGGGCATGTGTCTCTGCCAGGGTCTTCTTGTGAGTAAGAGATCCTAACAAGAAAATCCAAGTCCACAAGTCCTTGCCCCCCCCCCATTTAGGACCACTCCTGTTAAATTTTGCAGCAAAAGGCTCCAAATTCTCTGAAGGGCGATGGACAATAAAGTAAGCCACAATCCAAGACCTTCATCCTTTGTCTCTACACCCATGGCTACATCCGCACCACACATTTAAAGCACTACATCACTTTAATCATCATGCCCTCCTCAAAGAATCTTGGGATCTGTCATTTGTGAAGGGTGCTGAGGTTTGATAGGAGACCCCTATTCCCTTCACAGGATTACAGTTCCCAGAGTTCCTAGAGTTTGCTTGGAAGAGGGATTGGTTGTTAAACCACCCTCTCAAGGAATAAAGGTCTCCTAGCAACACTCAGCACCCTTAACAAACTACAGTTCCCAGCATTATTCGGGGGAAGGCATGACTGTTACAGTGGTATAATAGTGCTTTAAATGTATGTTGCAAATGTTGCTCGTGTTCAGTGGGGAAGTGGGAGCAGGGAAATATGTAAACATTCCTGTGCTTCTTTGTGAACCTATGGATCAGGCAGGCTATGAATCTTTTCAGCCTTACAGATCTCTGGAAACATATGGCCTCTGGCTACTTAGAGGAATGTTTTTGCTTTTTGCCACTTAACTTATTGACACTAAAGCTTAATGTCTTACTTAGGAAAATGAGCCCATGTGACTTAGCAGATGGCAAGGCGTAGCACTCAAACCCCCAGCCGTATGGGGAAGGATGAAATATGGAAACTAATAATTAACAGTCAGGAAATCAGCATCTGTTTTTCTCAATAATGTCAAGATCTACCTTTCACAAGAAGTCGTGGCCCTGATTCTGATCCTGGTGGGGTTATGTGCCATTATTACCAGATTGTGATTTGATTGTTGTGCTTTAAACTTCTAAGCCACTTTTTTTTTAATTTGCATCATTAAAGGTGGGATAAGTAATAATAATAAATGACTGCTCTCAAGTATATTGATCTTAGAGTCATAGAATTGTAGAGTTGGACGGGACCCTGAGGATCATCTCGTCCAAACCCCTGCAATGCAGGAATAAGCAGCTGTCCCATATGGGGATCAAACCTAGAACCTTGTCATTAATCAGCACTATGTTCTAACCAACTGAGCTATGTATAGAAGGAGCATGAAAAATCATCACCATCACCCTTCAAATCAAATCAATTCCAACCCACTTGGATGGGTGAAGTTGAATTGATGGGTGGGATAGATTGAGCTTAAGTAAAAAGGCTGGATGATGGGTTATTAACCTCAACCTGTTCTTCAGAAAAATTACAGCCATGGGGAAGGGTCATAGCTCAGTGGGAAAAGATTTGCTTTGCATGCAGAAAGTCCCTGGCTATATCCCTGGCATTCCCCAGGACTAGTTTTTGTTTCATATATGGAACTGTTTTCAATTCACACTTGTTTTGTGGTAGTAACTGATCAATTGTATATTTTCTCGTTGTAAACTATCTTAGAACTTGCGATGAAGGGTCGGTGAAAGAATATAAGAATATAAAGAAGCAAACAAATAAAATACAAATAAATATGTATACAGAAAACATTTTGATCAGATATTAGTACGTGAATAAATCTGTGCGAATAGAGCAAAAGGTGGGAAACTAGCATTTTGTCTTTTCATTGCAAATCAACTTAATTTAGGTAACTGCAGTCACCCTAATGCCCTGGACTTCCAGTATGTAATGACTATTCTTCAGGAAGCTGACAGTTTCTGCTGGAATTCATTTTTATAATGCAAATATACAACTATGTTTCCATATTAATGGTAAAATTTATCAAATTAAGTGTGTCCCTTTTTTGGGATGATGGGTAATGAAGATCAGTGACATTATGTCTTCAGTAATGATTTTCTCTAATTAATTTTCTCAGCATTACTCTGGCTGATATCAAAGTGCCTAGCAACAGTGTGTCTATGTCAGTGGACTGATACCACAAAGCATCTCCATAGATTTACTTTGCATTACTTTGACGTAATGTCTCTGGCTCTGTGTTGAATGTCTAATTCCATCATTTTCCAGCTTCTGTAGCTACTAAAGTTTGTTTGCTAGGGCAAATATTTACTCACAGTTGTCCAAACAAAGGCGAGCTCGGTCAGGCTATTAATACAGTGTTAATCAATTTGTAATTTTCTTTCTTTCTTTCTTTCTTTCTTTCTTTCTTTCTTTCTTCTCTACTATTCACTCCTTTACTTATACAAGAAATAGAATTTCCAGCATGAACTATACATGTAGGTTGTATCTAATGTTTGTTGTTTAGTCGTTTAGTCATGTCCGACTCTTCGTGTCCCCATGGACCAGAGCACGCCAGGCACTCCTGTCTTCCACTGCCTCCCGCAGTTTGGTCAAACTCATGTTCGTAGCTTCAAGAACACTGTCCAACCATCTCATCCTCTGCCGTCCTCGTCCTCTGCCATCCCCTTCTCCTAGTGCCCTCAATCTTTCCCAACATCAGGGTCTTTTCCAGGGGGATGTTACTTCTACTCAAGGTAGGCCTACACTGAAATAAATGAACATGGCTTATTTACACACATTAATTTCATAAGGTCTTCTCTGAGGAAAACCTCCTTTTATGCAACCCTGTATAGCCTCTGCCACTGTACTGCGAAGAATGGTAAAGGCGCACATTAAAGGTCACTGTAGTTGGTGGCATCTGCCTGTCTTGGAAGAGGAGCATGCCTGAGAAATTGTAATAAATATACACTTGCTACAAAACATGGCCATCATGTCTAGTCCTTAAAAGAGCATTAGCTGGATTAGAACAAAATCCACAAATTGCTGCAAAAATGCGGAAAGTATGAGAAATGGGGAGAAACAAAATCAACAGATATTTATATCCCTGGGGAGTAATTGCTGTCTGGATGGTGCATTAAGGCTTTTTTTTATTAAAAAAAAACACCCCTGAAACATTGACCTTAGTGTTGGGGTGATGAGGTTGCACCATCTCTTACTGGGCTTCAGGCCACAAAATGTCTCTATCTCTAGTATACTTCTGTGGAATGAAATCTTTATGGGTTTCTTTTCCAGGACAGGAAAACTTTTTTTTAAAAAAAAAAAAACTCATTTGTAATTGTTAGTGACTATTTTCATTGCATTTCCTTAGCAAAATAGACTGCCTCATTTATTTTAGTTGGCATAATGGCATAAACCTGGACAGAATTCCTATTTAGTTCAACCTAGGCTGTCTGGTTGCATTGAAAAGCAAAACCTGTCCAATAACTTATCAGCCATCTGCCTAATTAATGTTAATTATTCCCTGAATGTTTGCAAGGAAACGCAAAGCAACTTGTTAAAACCAAACAACATTCCTATAAATAAAGTTGTTAGGAATGCAATGCCACCAGTTGTTGTTGTGGCTCAATTAATCAATAATTCACTTTTATTTTCTGCTCCATTCCCATTTTATTTCATTGGCGTCCATGTCTGTACTTGACTTCTTCTAGCATCAGTAAGTCCTTCAGACCATCCCTCTGTTTTCTACAGTACCTAATACAAGATTGCCATTATATGCAAATGTGTGGCTACTAAGAATAATTACTAGTAGGTGATAACAGAACGATTACTCTTCAGCGGTTTAACTTCACCCCTGAAGGTACACCTATTGGTAGTAACACATAGCTGCCAAGTATCCCGTATCCGCCAGGAAAACCCCTTTTTTCTTACTGTTTACCGGCGGTCTCCCGTTTGGTGATAAATCCCGGCATTCTCCCTTAAATTCGCTTCTTCCCGGTGGCCATTTTTCTGGTGCCGCTTTGCCCTTTTATGGGCACCAGAAAATGGCGACGCCGGCTCTGGAAGTCGCTTCCGCGCATGACCGGAAGTTGTGTGACGCGACTTCCGGTGGCGCTTCGCCCTTCTATGGGCATCAGAAAATGGCGGCGCCGGCGCCGGAAGTCGCTTTTACGTGCTTCTGGTCATGCGCGGAAGCGACTTCCGGCGCTGGCGCCGCCATTTTCTGATGCCCATAGAAGGGCGAAGCACCACCGGAAGTTGCGTCACACAACTTTCGGTCATGCGCGCGCTGCCGATCCCGGATCTTTACGACCCGGACTTGGCAGCTATGTAGTAACAGCAGCCTGTATAATCCTAGGAGTATGATTCCTATATACAAGTATATGGCTACAACTACTAATTACTAGGGATGCGGGTGGCGCTGTGGGTTAAACCACAGAGCCTAGGGCTTGCCGATCAGAAGGTCGGCGACGAGGTGAGCTGCCGTTGCTTGGTCCCTGCTCCTGCCCACCTAGCAGTTCGAAAGCACGTCAAAGTGCAAGTAGATAAATAGGGACCGCTCCAAGCGGGAAGGTAAACAGTGTTTCCGTGTCCTGCTCTGGTTCACCAGAAGTGGCTTAGTCATGCTGGCCACATGACCGGGAAGCTATACGCTGGCTCCCTCGGCCAATAAAATGAGATGAGTGCCGCAACCCCAGAGTCGGTCACGACTGGACCTAATGGTCAGGGATCCCTTTAGCTTTACCTTACTAATTACAACTGCTAATTGCAAGTATATAGCTACAACTACTAATTCCATTAATTTCTTCGTGGTGGTAGTAGTAACACAAGCCTGAGAGTCCTAAGGAAGTTGTGCCAGCATTTTAGTCAAATTGATCCAAACGTACAAGTTTGTGGGCAGTTTCCCCTAATATGCAAAGCTATTTTCCTATCATGAGGCATTTTCTGCAGATTTTGTTCACTAATATATTCATTTTAATGCACACTTTACCCTAGTATGTGGAGCTATGTACGTATTACATGACTGGAGAATGTCATTGCAAAATTTGGAAAAATGCAAATGGTGGCGGATGACTGTGTTTCGGATGGCGTAATGTTTTGCAAGGTACAAACAGGTAAATTGAATTGAATTTTTGCTCCCCGGCCCTACTCACTAGTTGGATACGGGGCAAAACAATTCCCGGCACTTGAAGGACAACATTGTTATATATTTGAGGTGTCAGCAAGTATTTAAAACTGCAGTCTACAGAGGAATGCACCAAATATTCTACACACCCACCCACCTCTGTGCTGGAACACTTTTGTCATTTTTTTTATTACATTGAATAAATAACTTTGCACTTTATGTAGAGCCAATACTTTTTACCTAAGAACCTTCTTGTAAGAAAAAACAGAACAAAGCACCCAGCAGCCATATTGAGGTAGAAACTGAGGTGCCCCTCTTTTACTGAACTCCACCTTTCCTTCCTAATCACACTTTAGCACATAAAGAACCAGCAGTGTATCACATCACACCTCTCTTTCTTAACTTTAAATCTTACCCTCCCAGGATCTATATCTGAATGTATCAACATACTTTCTTGCACAACATCCAATAGGTTCATTCACTGGATAGATGACTCCCATAATTTCCATCCTGGCTAATTCCTCTTCCACTTTGGCTTACAAAGAAAGGGATTGGGACTTAGTGTGGTTCTGTCAAGGCAAAGGGTGTGGCTGATGACATCATCTTTATCTCAGACTATCCTGATATTTTGCCCAAACTTGTAAACACTCTGGGTTCTATTTCTGGAACACTGAGCTTGTTTCCTGTAATGTTGTTTCGTTATGGCTTCATGCAGTCCCACTTTTGCTATTGAGATCAGGATCCAACTGGACTTGAGCTGAAAATTTTGCCTCTATTATGCTCACAACAATCCTGTCTCTTATTAGCTCTTCTTTGATTGTTTCATGATTTATGTTTGGTCAGGGTGTATACAGCGATGTTAAAGGACCCCACTGTTTTCCCCGACTCCTGGCACCTTCTGTTAAATATTGCTCTTTCATCTATAGCATTTTCTTTCCCTATGAAATTGTTATCAAAAGCTTCTCCGACTTTCTCATAAATTTTCTGGTCTTCTGCTGTGAGGAGTAGACCACACATAAAATATCATCTGTGGAGTTTTCTATTGCAAAATAAAAAATGAGAGCATTCACTTGATGTTGTTCTGGTTTCTAAATTAACCCAGGATCCACCCTTTACCTCTAAAATCCCCTGGTTCAGTTGGGTCAGCTGCTTAGATTTTGATCTCCAGCTCTCCTGTGTAGAAGCTTGAATCTGGTGAGTTAATATTAATCATCCTTTTGAGGAGTTAATTTGATATACAGATGTGAGGCTGGATTAATGGGATGTGAGCTTATTTTTAGACTATAGAGATAAGGCAGTGAAATAACCTTACCTTATCAAGACATGGGTCAATCTGGACTGATTGCCTAGAATGATAGGTGATTCATTGGTTCGCAGAATCAAATCCATGAGAATGACATGGATTGGTGCTTCTTGCACTAATAATAGAAGACAGCATGCCAGCCCTTTGATGTACCTGAGACGATGCCCTTGGCTGACCAGAGGAATATAGTATATACCGGTAAGTCCCAGCAGTGCTTCTGCTTGGAGAGATCCCAATGTATTAGACTGAATGAGAGGCAGGATTTGATGCTCTTCTGGAGTTTTCCCAGCAAGAGCTTTGTTTCCTTATAGTTTCCTTTCTAGTATTGTCTTGCTGAAGACAGCTTCTTGTTGAAGTGCAAATTGATATTTATTTCCCGCCAACCTAGCAGTTCGAAAGCACGAAGTGCACGTAGATAAATAGGTACCACTCCAGCGGGAAGGTAAACAGCGTTTCCGTGTGCTGCTGTGGTTCACCAGAAGCGGCTTAGTCATGCTGGAAGCTGTACGCTGGCTCCCTTGGCCAATAAAGCGAGATGAGCCTCACAACCCCAGAGTTGTCCGCAACTGGACCTAACGGTCAGGGGTCCCTTTACCTTTACCTCAAAAAGAGCACCTTGCCCCTTGGCAACACACACAGTTCAAGGATACTTCCTACTCACCAAAATCATTCAAAAAGGATACAGAGCAGGAATGGGGAGGTGGGTATTTTAACGGAAAGCCACCTTTGGCCCCTGGTCCTGTGGAGAGGGGTATTAATGGGTTGTTGTTTTTATTTTGATTATATATTTTGTTGTTTTATATTTTGATTTTGTCCTGTGAACCGCCCTGAGACCTCCTGGTATAGGGCAGTATATAAATTCAATAAATAATCATAATCATAATCAAATCCTCTCTGCAGTATGGCTTTAAAAACAGTAATCTTACAACAATTCATTTTAGATGGTGGCAATACTTTGGAACCTGAGGTGCAGCCCCAGTAAAGTTTAAAACAATTCTCTTACTTTAATTCATTAAAATGCCACTGTATCTATTTCATTGTTCACGGAAAATCATTCAAGGGAGCAGTGTGAGTTTTCTAGTCTCTGCAGACCTTTTGCACTGCACTTCTAAGAAACAGAATAATAATGTCTTGGAATATTGTCTGATTTGTCTCATGCAACATTTCTCCCCTCCCCCTCCATCACACACAGGCAGAAAGAAGTCCTGGAGATATTGTCTGTTTGGTGCCCTGTCAGATCTGATACTGGAACCCCTGAGGATGCTGAACTTCAAAGCACTTGAAAAGTTTGCTTTGATAAAAGGGCCAGAGTTCAAATTTTCTATAAGGCACCGAGAAAGGACAGGGTTTGATAAGATTCACTTGTTAGCCTTGGTCTGTGTAAGTACAGGCTGTGTCAGAGTTGCAAGTGTGGTTAAGCTGAATGAAAGGATGATTGACACACACATACAAAAATGTGAGTTGTGTGGCAGGAGGAGTAGAGGAAATGTATGAATACCTGTCAAAACCAGGAGAGATGGGGATCTTACACAGAAAAGCCTGAAGGGTTTTGACATGCCCACGTTCACTAGGAATGTGCTCTGGGTGTGTTGCCTGAACGTATTGATTTTTGGATAAGTGGTGATTCTCATGTTTCAATGAGCAGGTGGTAATGGGAAATTCATTGTATTATGTCACTGGAACAAAGGAAGCTGTTTGAAACAAAGCGAGACCACTGGTCCATCTAGCACAGTACGGTTAACATCGACTGGGAGTGGTTCTCCAGGTATCAAACAGGACTCTCTCCTAGCCTTACCTGAAGATGTAGGGGATTATACCACAAAATTTTGTCATGTGAATTTCTGCCACTGAGGCTATATCTTCAAATGATATTCTTTTCTGCTGAACAAATAGCCCCTGAATAAGTCAAAGAGGTAGTGGCAAATAAATACCTTTACTCCATTCCATGAAGCAACATTTGCTGTAAGACAAGATAGTTGCCTCCAGTTCAGTGCAGAATGATCTCTAAAGGTTTGCTGAAGCAAAATATGAAATACACACAGAATTTCCTTCTCGGAGGAAACATCTGAGGAATTGCAAGAAAAGTCAAAAGCATTTAACAAAACAAATTACCAGGTATGCCTTGGTAATTCCCTATGTTTAGGGAAGCTTTTAATGTTTAACAGACCATTGTATTTTAATATTTTGTTGGAAGACGGCCAGAGTGGCTGGGGAAACCCAGCCAGATGGACAGGGTATAAATAATTTATCATCATCATCATCATCATCATCATCCCTAGTTGGAAGCAGAAGTGATGGCTGTCAAGCAATGTTGGAGTACGGTCAGCCACAGAAATTGTTGTGCTGAAGTATAAAATATACCTTAGAAGACTAAGCAACAACAAACATACGCAGTGACATGTTAAGGCCCAAAGAGCCTAAAGAGGAAAAACAAAAGTAAGAAAATGAAGATGACCTTGAAATCATTCAAAGTTCTACCAGCAAATGAATTTAATTCATGTTCCATTCATTTGTCAAGTATGGAAACTACTTTGGAGTGTAGGTGAGATTTTTGAACTAATTTGATGAACTCTGTCAGATCAAACTACTGTAGTTCATTTGAAGCACTGGTTTTAACTTGTACTAGTCATAAATTGAGATAAACTGTGACTTTGAACAACATATGTGTATATTAACAGTAGTAGTTGATGAAGTATAATCATCTAGCTAATTGCTGACTAGAGTTGACTATGTCTTCCTTGTAATGTGCTTCCTGGATATATTTAATGTGGTTTGCAAGACTGCTTCTAACCTTATAAAATCTAAATGTATTAATTTTGGGGGGAAACTAACCTTTATGCTGTTAGCATTGGTGTACAGCTTTACTACACATCCACTCTTAATTATTTGCAGCTTTTCTTTTTTAAAAAAATATTGCATCTTTGGCACATTGTTGCAGATGGATTTATGACAGGAAGAGACAAATGAGCATGATCACAAACAATAAAACCCTAGATCAAAATTCTGGTTAAAATTGGTGCTTTGAGAAACATAAAGACAATGTCAAAGATGCGAGAAAAAATGAGTTTATTAAGCATCTTCAAATGCCATCTTTTCTTCAAATCAGAGTTGATTGTTTCCCCACAACCATACACTCACAACTGTACCACATACTCCAGTGTGCAAATAAAATATAATATACAGGGAACAGCCTAAATAGAATATGGGACTTTGTAGCTCTGAAGTTCTATATTTCTGGTCTGCAGGAATCAAGTTTCAATTTCAAATGATATCTTAATGACTCATTGGGGTGTTTTATATTTTGTACAGCTTGTTAGTGATCTCCTCTTCACTTCATCTTTTCCTCAGAGACGGTTCTTTATTAAATTAAATATTTCACTCCTAGAAACTTCTCAAATGTAGTTTTAATAGAGATGGAGATGTGGGGATGAGGAAAGTCCCAAAGACCCTATGAGATAAACATCCAAAGCAAAGAGATGCATGATAAATTGCTTTGTAGAATATTCTAGATGGCTTTGCCTTTTTGACAGTTGCTTTGGGAACAGTCTTCTTATTCTAGCACTGTAGACACTGAAAGCAAACTTGCCTTCTGTTAATCTGGAGTGCATATACACAAGAATGGCTTCCTATTTCTGGACTCCATGTGGCTTTGTTCAGGGAAGCAGGAAGGCAGGCAGCCCAGGTGAGCAGGCAAGTGATTGAGCAGCCAGACAAGGAAGCAGATGGGTGGCTCAAGCAGGCAGGTGAGCAAGCAGGTGAATGGCCCAGGTGAACTGCAGAGGAACAGCCAAGACAGGCCGGGAGAAGCTCCCCAGCGACTGCCTTGCTCTGAAGCCACTAGCCACCTCGCATTGTTGATGCTCTTTTCAAACAAAGTGGCATTGGGGACGAAGAGGAGGGAAGTGGAGGCAGGTAGGCACCTCGGATGAGATTCTGAGGAACAGTCAGGACAGGCTGGGCGGCTCCCTATAAATGACCTGCTCTGCTATTGCTGCTTGCCAGTTTCTTCCTCCTCACCCTCAGAGGAGCTGAGGCCCAAGCAGTGGTGTTGGTGTGAGTTGTGCAGTATGAACAGGTGGAAGGGAGGACTGCATGGCCTGAAAGGAGAGGCGGTTCAGGGTTTGTGCAAGCTGCAAAGAAAGCAAGGGGGTGATCTGTAAAGGACAGGGTTAAAAATTTGGCAAGATATACAGGAAGCAGGAGGGGGAGGAAATATATAGGGAGGAGGGCTTTGGAAAGCAGGTGGGGCTTGCAGAGGTTTGCAGGCACAAACATATACATGTGTATGCAGATGTGTCAGGAATCGGGGGGCTGATGCAATGTGCGGCATCCTGACATTGCGTGCACAACGTCTTGAGGAGCTGAATGCTCTCTGAAAATTGAGGGGTCCTGATCCCTTCAAAAATATATATTCAGAGGGCTGAAATTGCCTCAGCCCCTAGGAGTCAGCATGTGTGTGTGTGTGTGTGTGTGTGTGTGTGTGTGTGTGTGACAGTTTCCTTGCAAACTGACAATTTTGTTACAATCACCATTTGAATGTGTGTTTTGTTAAGTGCCCAGGATATATGCTGTCTCTTTTTACAGCCGATATACCTATAAGCTGGGTCATTATTATTATCGCCTCATTAAGTATGCTAGAAAACTGATAGTGAGAGCTGGGGGCAGTGGCGGCTCTCAATTAAATTTGGTGACAAAGATATTGGCTTCGGGTTTGGGTAAATTGCTCTCACTTGTTCCCTGTTCCTGAGGCGGCTCTTTTCCAATGGCACCAATGCCCTGTTGCCCAAAGTAAAGATTTCGCTGCCATTCTGAGTGTTTTCAAACTGATTCAAAAAGCCTCCATTTTGCAAGAAAATGTGATCTGGTACAGCGCTAGTCAAAAGGACTAATAATAATAATAATAATAATAATAATAATAATAATAATAATTTATTATTTATAACCCGCCCATCTGGCTGGATTTCCCCAGCCACTCTGGGCGGCTCCCAACCAAATATTAAAAACAACACAGCATCAAAGATTAAAAACTTCCCTAAACAGGGCTGCCTTCAGTTGTCTTTTAAAAGTAAAATAGTTGCTTATTGCCTTGACATCTGCTGGGAGGGTGTTCCACAGGGCGGGCGCCATTACCGAGAAGGCCCTCTGCCTGGTTCCCTGTAACCTCATTTCTTGCAGCAAGGGAACTGCCAGAAGGCCCTCGGCGCTGGATCTCAGTGTCCAGGCTGAATGATGGGGGTGGAGACACTCCTTCAGGTATACAGGACCGTTTATTCGACATACCATAGGTACACTATCAAAGTGGACAAGGGAGTGGACTCACTATTTGTTCAGGTAGCATGGGACTTCCGGAAGTCATAAACAACCCACCTGCGACCATGCATCATGTGATCATGCCTCATTCAGAGTGCTTAAGGCGCCAACCATCTGATATTTTGGAAGTGATAATAAATGAGAAAGGGAGGTAGTGTTTGCATCACAAACAGAAATAATTTTAACTTTCTGCTAGGTGAGTCCTCCCCATCCCCAAATGTGTGTATTTTTGGCATGAATCGTATGTCAGTAGAGAGCTACTCCTTGATTCACCTGCAAAAAAACCAGTTAGGATGGGCATATATCAGTAGCTGCACCACTACAAAATCGCCAGCCATGATGTTATATGAGCTCTGTAGGGACACTAATCAGAGCTGCAGGCAGATATATAACATCAACACGATTACACTTGTTGGATGGTATGCCTATAACTTTCCAGTATATAAGCACAGTACCATAATTTCCAAGGGTCCAAGAAGTCCTGCAAGCATCTGTTAAAGTGTTATGTTTCCAAGCAAATTCAATTACTATTGCTCCTTTTATCACTATTATTAACATTAGGTCGTGCTGACAGTGTGGTAGGTCTTTACAGAGCTAAAAAATGACAAAGTCCTTGGGCAAAATAGACATGGCCCAGTAAAATTACAGCAAACATGAGACGGACAAGACAGGAAAGAAAGGGAAGATACCAGTGATTTACTGTGAGTGATGAAAAGACTTAAAACAATGATTTTCCCATTTTCAGCGCCTGGGGTGCTTCCAAACTTTTCCTTAGCGTTGAGAAATCCCTTCTACACCTGGGATCTGGTTCCTTAATCCCAACAGGATAACTATCCCAAGTACTGAAGATGGAGAAGTTTAGACTAATAAATAGTGGTTTGCCTACAGCCAGCTACTGAGAGCTAAGCTCCCTTTCACTTGTGGCTGGAGTCTACCAGGACTGACAACCATAGCTGCCAAGTTATCCCTTTTTTAAAGGGATTTTCCCTTATGCTGAATAGGCTTCCTCGCGAGAAAAGGGAAAACTTGGCAGCTATGCTGACAACCAGCAGACTAACAAAAGGTTGGAGCCAGAGACAATGGCAGCTGGAGCCAACTATTCTAGTTTTGTCCCTCATCCTGCTCCCTTGCCAGAGGTGCCGACTTGTTCCCAAGATTGAGGGGGCTTGGCACACGTTGTGTGTGTGTGTGTGTGTGTGTGACACCATGCACCCGGGGCGTGTCGTACACATGTGACATTATGTGCATGTCACGTGCACAAGTCACATCATCAGGACAAGGACGAGTGTGGAGCTCAACATGGCGCTGCTTCAATGGCTGCCAGCTCCTCCTCTCTTGTGCTCAGAAAGAGCTGGCCACTGAAGCCATGCTGTGCTGTGCTCCAACTTTGGCCTCCTCCACCCTCTCAACATTGAGAGGACCCAGCTCCTTCCCAACAGATATTGAGGCAGCCGAAGACACCTTGGCCCCATAAAGCTGGCACCTTTGCTCCCTGCAAGGAGCAAGGAGGAGAAAAATTATAGCCAATGCCCGCGTCTGGTCTGCTTCTAAGTAAGCATGAAGACTGGGGTTGGTAGGGCCCTGCAGGGACTCCTGATCTGGATCAGGCCAGTGATGAATGGCAAAATGAGGTTTTAAACATGTTGCCACCACCATTGGCATTCACTCCAAGATACCTCTAACTCTGATAAGTTAATACATTTCCTCTGGAAGGTTTCGTAGGGAAGGGTTGTTTCTTGAACAATCTATACTGCACCCATATAAAACCCTGGGTACATAACAGGAAACCTTGTTGCCATCCCACCACGACCACTAAATTCAAATGGAAGCTCATCAGCATTCTGAAATAAGCATATGAATCTCTGTGCCCTGAAGAAGATGAGATAGAGCCTTTTTTTTTCGTGGAGCAGACGCTGTTGTTTACACAGATGAGTTCAGCGAGGGGGTGCCTCCACCTCTTAATGCTCTCAGATATTGTCATGCAGGAAAGAAAGAAAACATAAATATCTGAAGAAATAGAAAAGGGTTCTTCAGCCAGGTGTTTATGATTGCTGGTTTCCACTTTAAAATAATTGGATTTCAGCTGAGCGTGCTGGAGTTCAACCCTTTGCAAAAACAAAGTATATAGATTTATATGTTTATATGTTGTTGTTTTATTCAATGACTACTCCATCAAGAACCCAAACTGGGTGGGGGTGGGACCCATTGAAGATGAACATAACTTCAGGAAAAAACTAACAGAACGGAATGCTGCTGGCAATCACTTATCTTAAAGGATAACACATGTGTCAGCTCCAGAGTTAACCCTGTGTTCATTCACAGGACATAAATAGTTATTTTATTTTATTTTAAATATATATGACCTGCCCTTCATCTGCACAAATACCAGGGAGGCATAATAATGCAAAACAAATGAATAAAATATTATAACCCATGTAAGGGGGAGGGCTTATAGGGAACCCCCCCCCTCATCAGGTCGAGTTCCTCTCAGAGCAGTAAGTCCAGTAGCGGATCAGATTACAGGAGTCAGGAAGCAGAGGGGGGGGGACAAGGTTCAAAGTGTCAAAGAGCCTCAACACCTAGTAGAGTGGGAGGCAGCTGGGGAGGAAATCAGCTGACGGGAGAGCAGTCAGAAGGACGGCCCTCCCCCCCCGACGCCTGAATTGAGGCACACGGCACCCCGTAGGACAAGAGGGAGGCGCTTTGGGGTTCCCAAGCTGTTATGTTGGACGTGAAACAGAAATAAGCCATTGCGAGGTTCTGACTCAGACTAAGCAGACATGTTTTCCAGACACTTTGCACTGTAAATAGAATGCACAATAAAAAACACCTTAAAGACAAGCAGGCGTGGAGCGTCGTTACTCAAGAGTAGCCGCAAGAACCTCTGACAACCCACTACAATAAAACACCTCAACAAGACAATGGAAGCACTACTGTCATAGCTGCCAAGTTATCCCTTTTTTAAAGGGAAATTCCATTATGCTGAATAGGCTTCCTCGCGAGAAAAGGGAAAACTTGGCAGCTATGACTACTGTGCTGAAGGCAAATTAATTCCCCTCTCTATTTTCTGAGGAGGGCATGAAAGGAATGTTTTTAGGTGTGCGTGCGCGCATGTGGTTTTGCCTTCCTTAAAATTGTTATGAGGTGGCTCATGATATTGAGTATTGTATACTCTTGCTTTTAGCCATTTACTTATTTATTTATCCATTGATTGGAAATGGCTTTTCTGCCTCCCAGCTTCCTAGAAACCAGCTTAGAGGAAGCTGCAGTCTGTCATTCTCCAGGGAGCTTTTTGAGAAGTGTGGCCTGCAGAGTACTGAACACTGGGGAATTCTGTTGTTCTCTTTAAATACATTTTAAAAAAAAAATCTCCAGAGCTCTTCAGCACTCTGCAGGCTGCTTCTTGGTCCGCCACGCTTTTTGGAAAGTTCCCTGAAGATTGACTTGCTGTGGCTTTCTCTAAGTAGGTTTGAAGCTATTGTAAAAATTGGTTATAAGCAAGAATAGACTGCAGTCAAGCACCTAATGAGTGCAATAAGACCTGCACCAGCAGTTGGTATTTCACTTTGCTGTCAGCTTCTGCCTTCAGGTATTTAGGCCTCAAGCTATTTAGTGCTTTATAGGTGAGCAGGATCAGCCCCTTGAATCTGGTGACAGAGGCAAATCTCCTTATCAAACCACAGAGAAGATGCAGGAAAATTGGATAGGCTTCCTGTTTCAACTCTTGTTATCATGGCTGAAAGGTCTTGAAATTTTTGCAGGGGAGGGGCAGGGATTGAACTTGGTGCTACTGTATATAATATTGCTGTAATATTTGCACACTTAAAGGGGCACAACATATCCCTTTAGACCTTAGATGACTGAGCAAAATTGTGAATTTTTAAAAAAGCTGCTCTGAGCTGCTTTCTGTGCTGAAATGGTCCACTACCTTGCTCAGTCATAGTGACCACAAAGCTTTTCAGCTAATCCATAGGACTTCTTTTCTGAGCAAAGACAGAGAGAGATGATTACAAAGCAAAGTTCTATGGATGTAAAACTTTAAGCAAGTCATACTAGACCTAACTTTAAAAAAAAAACAGTTGAAAATGAGGACATAAATATGTAGGTTGTTTGGCCCACAGTTCCAGCTTGTTGTTGTTGTTTAGTCGTTTAGTCGTGTCCGACTCTTCGTGACCCCATGGACCATAGCATGCCAGGCATTCCTGTCTTCCACTGCCTCCCGCAGTTTGGTCAAACTCATGTTCGTAGCTTCGAGAACACTGTCCAACCATCTCGTCCTCTGTCGTCCCCTTCTCCTAGTGCCCTCCATCTTTCCCAACATCAAGGTTTTTTCCAAGGATTCTTCTCTTCTCATGAGGTGGCCAAAGTATTGGAGCCTCAGCTTCACGACCTGTCCTTCCAGTGAGCACTCAGGGCTGATTTCCTTCAGAATGGATAGGTTTGATCTTCTTGCAGTCCATGGGACTCTCAAGAGTCTCCTCCAGCACCATAATTCAAAAGCATCAATTCTTCGGCGATCAGCCTTCTTTATGGTCCAGCTCTCACTTCCATACATCACTACTGGGAAAACCATAGCTTTAACTATACGGACCTTTGTCGGCAAGGTGATGTCTCTGCTTTTTAAGATGCTGTCTAGGTTTGTCATTGCTTTTCTCCCAAGAAGCAGGCGTCTTTTAATTTCGTGACTGCTGTCACCATCTGCAGTGATCAAGGAGCCCAAGAAAGTAAAATCTCTCACTGCCTCCATTTCTTCCCCTTCTATTTGCCAGGAGGTGATGGGACCAGTGGCCATGATCTTGGTTTTTTTGATGTTGAGCTTCAGACCATATTTTGCGCTCTCCTCTTTCACCCTCATTAAAAGGTTCTTTAATTCCTCCTCACTTTCTGCCATCAAGGTTGTGTCATCTGCATATCTGAGGTTGTTGATATTTCTTCCGGCAATCTTAATTCCGGTTTGGGATTCATCTAGTCCAGCCTTTCGCATGATGAATTCTGCATATAAGTTAAATAAGCAGGGAGACAATATACAACCTTGTCGTACTCCTTTCCCAATTTTGAACCAATCAGTTGTTCCATATCCAGTTCTAACTGTAGCTTCTTGTCCCACATAGAGATTTCTCAGGAGACAGATGAGGTGATCAGGCACTCCCATTTCTTTAAGAACTTGCCATAGTTTGCTGTGGTTGACACAGTCAAAGGCTTTTGCATAGTCAATGAAGCAGAAGTAGACGTTTTTCTGGAACTCTCTAGCTTTCTCCATAATCCAGCGCATGTTTGCTATTTGGTCTCTGGTTCCTCTGCCCCTTCGAAATCCAGCTTGCACTTCTGGGAGTTCTCGGTCCACATACTGCCTAAGCCTGCCTTGTAGAATTTTAAGCATAACCTTGCTAGCATGTGAAATGAGCGCAATTGTGCGGTAGTTGGAGCATTCTTTGGCACTGCCCTTCTTTGGAATTGGGATGTAGACTGATCTTCTCCAATCCTCTGGCCATTGCTGAGTTTTCCAAACTTGCTGGCATATTGGTTGTAGCACCTTAACAGCATCATCTTTTAAAATTTTAAATAGTTCAGCTGGAATATCATCACTTCCACTGGCCTTGTTATTAGCAATGCTTTCTAAGGCCCATTTGACTTCACTCTCCAAGATGTCTGGCTCAAGGTCAGCAACCACACTACCTGAGGTGTACGAGACCTCCATATCTTTCTGGTATAATTCCTCTGTGTATTCTTGCCACCTCTTCTTGATGTCTTCTGCTTCTGTTAGGTCCTTACCACTTTTGTCCTTTATTATGGTAATCTTTGTATGAAATGTTCCTTTCATATCTCCAATTTTCTTGAAGGCTTAAATAAGTTAGAGAAGTTATGTTTTGACCAAACGTGATCCACCTGTAGAAGGAATTGGCAAGCCACTCCAGTATCCCTGCCAAGAAAACTCTATGGACAAAGACAACAGTTCCAGCTACAACCAATATTTTCTTCCAAGAAACAGGGTTATGGGATAAAGGGGATTTTAAAAGTGGCTTCTTTTGAGAAATGCCACCAGTTAAAAATTAAATGACAATGACCGCTCTCCCCATCAAATGGGGGGAGCATACTTTGTGTGGTCGTACGCAGCACCCCTGATCCTACACCACTCCTAGCAGTATTGCCTAGCATCACACACACACACACCCCGGCTGGATACCTGGAGATTCCCACCCAACCTCGGACAGTCAACCAATCCCAGTGGGCGAGGCGTTGCCAGCGGAGTTGGCCAGATAGGGGGTGGGACTTCCCTACCCACACAATAAAGGGTGGAACTTACCTGGGAGATCACAGTCAGCTCCAGAGCTTCTCCCACCCTCACCTTCCCTCAGTTAAGCTTTCTTTTGCAGGTTAACTTCTTCTTCACAGGTATGCTGGCACTGCTATGTATTGGTCGCTGTTAAAGGGCCAGAAAGGAATTTTCCTGCATTGGCAGGTTTTGCTTTTCCCATAACAAAACGCCACAACTTTGGCGGTTTCAGGCCTTGGGTGGAATCCTTTAGTCTTTCTTCCCTAAAATGGGGGTGGTGGTGAAGCACTGACCCACGCCCCCCCCCACCAGCAGCGATTCCAGAGTCCCCCTCTTAAAGAAGTTATATATATGGGTGTCACTGGTCATACACCGAAAGGTCGCCAGTGAACTACCCTGCTAATTCACTTTCAATGTGTAAACGCGATCTGCATCTCTACCGCAGAAGCCGTAAGTTCATGGCAGAGGTGTGTCTGCCTCCCAAATATGTTGGATAAGTTCCTACTGCTGCAGAGATTCCAGTGCAATAAAACTTCTCTTTTTATCAGTGAATATCCGAAAGACATTTGGGCTGCAGCCACACCATTCAGTTAAAATGTAATTATAGCACTTAAGACGGTCCCAAAATCATAGAAACTGTAGTTTTTTTTTTAAAAAAAAGTGCTGAGACTTGTTAGTAGACCCATATTCTCCTCACAGATCAACAGTCCCAGTGTGGTAAGAATTGCAGCTCTGTCTCTCAGAAACTCTCAGCATCCTTAACAATCTACAGTTCTCGTGGCACATTGGGAAACTTGAGCCTTGGTGAATTTGATTTCAGAAATTAAAACTTTTTAGACATCCCAGGAACAAATATTGTTTAAAATGAAGTATATTTGAACCTAGGCAGAGTGTATTTAATGACATCTACCTTAAACCAAAGACAAAACGGGAATTAAATAGATAGACTTTCATAGTAAAATATATTAGAACATTTGTGCAGGGCACCCACCCCACCCCCTCAAAAGAATAATCCCAAGGCAATTTAGGAGGGTGTCAAGGAAGAAAAGCATGAAGGAAGCTCAAGACTATATGCAGAATGCCTTGATTTCAGTAGTTCTCACATATCACATTAGGCAAGATAGAAGGATTATTTCCAAGCAGATGGTGGGAGTCTATGGAAATCTGAGTTCTGGCACGTTTCCTTATATATATTATACACAGCATAGCAGAAGCCTGGAATTAGAAGGTGTGCATGTGTAAAAGTCACCCAGAAAACAACCAAAGTCACCTTCTGTTTGCCATTAAGAATGCCATACAGTATTCTGAAAATATATTCAAATCCCCTTCATAGCATAATGGAAGGGAAAAATATATGAATATGCACTAATAGCTAAGCTTACCTGTTATATAAAAGTGGAAGATGAAAGGCAGTTTAATCAGTTTGCACGGTATTGATTATTGGAACAGGAGGCTCATTTGTCAGGTGGTTCTGGCTAATTATTTGACGTCTTTATGACTCCTTAAGAATATATATATAAAGAGCCCTACTTATGGAATATGCAGAAATGGCAAAACTTAGTGGAAAAATGAGAAATCAAGATAACAAACCTTTTATAAAAGAATGGAAATGGTTTATTGAATATCTAGAAACGAACTGTAAACAGATAAGAACATTGGCGGGATTATTGTAAGAACCTGCAGTTTTATAAAAGTGCCGTATATATTTAAAGTATGTAGAACAGGCAGGAAATGTAGAACAGGCAGGAAATGTATATATTTAAAGTATGTAGAACAGGCAGAGGCTTGACAGCCATCTGTCAGGAATGCTTTGATGGTGTTTCCTGCTTGGCAGGGGGTTGGACTGGATGGCCCTTGTGGTCTCTTCCAACTCTATGATTCTATGTAAAAAAATAAATTTAAGGAACCGCAGAAAGCGGAGAAAGGAAGTCGAATTTTGAAATGTTAGATTGATTGTAGAACTATTGAAATGTATATAATTGAAAATCACACACAAACACACATGAGAATATATGGAGAGCCCAGCTGGTCCAGGCCAGTGGCCCATCTAGAAGACCATATTGTCCTCACAGTAGCCAACCTATATGATAATCCCACAAGCAGGACCTGAGAACAACTGCTCATATTTAGAGGGAGTTAAAGCTTTTTAATCAGGCTTTTGAGCCCTCCTGTATATTTTAGCTTGTCATTTTACTATACCCTGTATATATTGTTTTATTTATCTGTTTTCAAAATATTTTTACAACAGTGCCTATGTACAACTAAAAAACAGCAGGAAGAAAGCAGGAGCAAGTCAACAGCACAGCAGGAACCTCATCATCAGCTACGTTAAACAACAACAGCCAACAGTCCAGGCATCAGAGTCCACTATTTTTAGCATGAGTTGCTTTAATCTTTTTAAGGAGGAAACTTGGGATATGGATAACTTTGAATAGATAGTTTGGTACATATCTACTACGTTAGGATCAGGGAAGGCTATAATATGGGATATGGGAACTGGATATGGGACAACTGATTGGTTCAAAATTGGGAAAGGATTACGACAAGGTTGTATATTGTCTCCCTGCTTATTTAACTTATATGCAGAATTCATCATGCGAAAGACAGAATTAAGATTGCCAGAAGAAATATCAACAACCTCAGGTATGCAGATGACACAACCTTGATGGCAGAAAGTGAGGAGGAATTAAAGAAGCTTTTAATGAGCGGGAAAGAGGAGAGTGCAAAATATGGTCTGAAGCTCAACATCAAAAAAACCAAGATCATGGCCACTGGTCCCATCACCTCCTGGCAAATAGAAGGGGAAGAAATGGAGGCAGTGAGAGATTTTACTTTCTTGGGCTCTTTGATGACTGCAGATGGTGACAGCAGTCACGAAATTAAAAGACGCTTGCTTCTTGGGAGAAAAGCAATGACAAACCTAGACAGCATCTTAAAAAGCAGAGACATCACCTTGCCGACAAAGGTCCGTATAGTTAAAGCTATGGTTTTCCCAGTAGTGATGTATGGAAGTGAGAGCTGGACCATAAAGAAGGCTGATCGCCGAAGAATTGATGCTTTTGAATTATGGTGCTGGAGGAGACTCTTGAGAGTCCCATGGCTCACTTGAGAGTCCCATGGCTCACTGGAAGGACAGATCCTGAAGCTGAGGCTAGAATACTTTGGCCACCTCATGAGAAGAGAAGAATCCTTGGAAAAGACCCTGATGTTGGGAAAGATTGAGGGCACTAGGAGAAGGGGACGACAGAGGACAAGATGGTTGGACAGTGTTCTCGAAGCTACGAACATGAGTTTGACCAAACTGTGGTAGGCAGTGGAAGACAGGAATGCCTGGCGTGCTATGTTCCATGGGGTCACGAAGAGTCGGACACGACTAAACGACTAAACAACAACAACAACAACAACAACACCAACATAATATGGGATACGATAGCACAGTTGTAAAGTTGTAAAGCACAAAGGAAAGTTGTACTTTTCTTTTTCTCTTAATGCCTTAAATAATATGAAGTTGAAATGTAATATTTCAAAAATCATCAATTCAGTCTTCGCCACTGCATGTCTCCTGGAGGACCCGCTTCTAGCCTGCGCTTTCCCCAAGCCAAGAATTTCGGCACACAGCAACAGCATCACAGCCAAAGATCCTAGTGGTTTCCATGAAGTGGCTGAGCTCCACCTTGACAGATGGATGCACCCAGGATTGGTGCCAAGCATATGTGCTGCTATGAACTACATATACGGGGGCGAGGGGGTGTCATCCTGGCTATATCTACCCACCAGTTCAGTCTTTTCTTAGGTCAATTGATAGATTTCCTGTATCAAGCATTAAGCTTCCTGACATGAACACACACACATACACACACACACACACTACCACCTGCATACCACACAGAGAGCTTTAAAAATTAGGTTCCATTGCTGAAATATGTATGGATAGGATAGTTACAAAGGAGATTCAAGCTACCAGCAGACAAGAAGGGAGAGAGAATAGAAAATGCCATTTTCTCTGTTGATAGACAAACATTCAGTTGGCAACTAGAAAAGAGAACTCTCTGTGTATTTAATGAGATGTAGGAGAAGTTTGTCAATAGGTTTTTTTTTATAAAAAAACAAACCAGAAAATAATTTCAACCTGCTGGATTTCGAAAGGGCAGAGCTGGATTTCGAAAGGGCAGAGGAACCAGAGACCAAATAGCAAACATGCGCTGGATTATGGAGAAAGCTAGAGAGTTCCAGAAAAACGTCTACTTCTGCTTCATTGACTATGCAAAAGCCTTTGACTGTGTCGACCACAGCAAACTATGGCAAGTTCTTAAAGAAATGGGAGTGCCTGATCACCTCATCTGTCTCCTGAGAAATCTCTATGTGGGACAAGAAGCTACAGTTAGAACTGGATATGGAACAACTGATTGGTTCAAAATTGGGAAAGGAGTACGACAAGGTTGTATATTGTCTCCCTGCTTATTTAACTTATATGCAGAATTCATCATGCGAAAGGCTGGACTAGATGAATCCCAAGCCGGAATTAAGATTGCCGGAAGAAATATCAACAACCTCAGATATGCAGATGACACAACCTTGATGGCAGAAAGCGAGGAGGAATTAAAGAACCTTTTAATGAGGGTGAAAGAGGAGAGCGCAAAATATGGTCTGAAGCTCAACATCAAAAAAACCAAGATCATGGCCACTGGTCCCATCACCTCCTGGCAAATAGAAGGGGAAGAAATGGAGGCAGTGAGAGATTTTACTTTCTTGGGCTCCTTGATCACTGCAGATGGTGACAGCAGTCACGAAATTAAAAGACGCCTGCTTCTTGGGAGAAAAGCAATGACAAACCTAGACAGCATCTTAAAAAGCAGAGACATCACTTTGCCGACAAAGGTCCGTATAGTTAAAGCTATGGTTTTCCCAGTAGTGATGTATGGAAGTGAGAGCTGGACCATAAAGAAGGCTGATCGTCGAAGAATTGATGCTTTTGAATTATGGTGCTGGAGGAGACTCTTGAGAGTCCCATGGACTGCTAGAAGGTCAAACCTATCCATTCTTAAAGAAATCAGCCCTGAGTGCTCCCTGGAAGGACAGATCGTGAAGCTGAGGCTCCAATACTTTGGCCACCTCATGAGAAGAGAAGAATCCTTGGAAAAGACCCTGATGTTGGGAAAGATGGAGGGCACTAGGAGAAGGGGACGACAGAGGACGAGATGGTTGGACAGTGTTCTCGAAGCTACGAACATGAGTTTGACCAAACTGCGGGAGGCAGTGCAAGACAGGAGTGCCTGGCGTGCTATGGTCCATGGGGTCACGAAGAGTCGGACACGACTAAACGACTAAACAACAACAGGAGAAGTTTGTCAATAGGTTTTTTTTTATAAAAAAACAAACCAGAAAATAATTTCAACCTGCTGGATTGCCCAGATGATATTCTGCCTTGGGAAATGGACTGAGGAAACGGCATCCTTGGGGATATGGGGCTCAGCCCCAGTAACATTATGTCCTTAATTGGCCTAAGCCAGGCCTAAGCCTGGTTAGAAGAAGCCCAGGCTGATGACAAAGTAAAACTCTTATCTGGCTACACTATCGGGGGGGGGGGGGTCCAATGCCCTCAGTGGCAGAGCTCCTCAGCTAATCAGGCTATGAGCATGACTGTTGCATCTCTGTGCGGCTGGTCTGCATTGGACCATTGAAGCATCATGACGGAAACCAGAACACACAGAAACACTGTTTACCTTCCTGCTGCAGCAGTACCTATTTATCTACTTGCACTGGCATGCTTTCGAACTGCTAGGTTGGCAGGAGCAGGGACCCAGCAACGGGAGCTCACCCCGTCGCGGGGATTCGAGCTGCCAACCTTCCAATCGGCAAGCCCAAGAGGCTCAGTGCGTTTAGACCACAGCACTACCTGCGTCCCTTTTGCAGCTGTGTAGGAACCCTCAACTTCACCTTTTTCTGGATTGCGGCCTCAAGACCAAATGAAGCCATTTTGTGAGACCCTATAACAAGTCGCAGCCCCTCTCCCACTCGTAAGCCTTCCAATATATCAAGTTGAAACAGTTTAATGTTGTAAGCAATGTGAACTGAGGAAGACCTTTCAAACATTGTATCAGGTTGCAATGAGGACAAAAATAAAACCCCACACGCTTTGGTGTAAATTACTTAAATTGAACTTTTCATCATCCCAGAGTTTTGATACATTGGTTCACAATGAAGGCAGGCCTCTTGAAAGGACCGTAACAACAAAAGCACTTACTGTCGCAGTAGGTAAAGCTGTGATTGCTTGGAGAAGAAAGAGTGTGATTGCTTGGAGAAGAAAGAGAAATTAGGCCCCCCCCCAAGTAATTGGATTACTTGTCAATATTGCTCACTCTCTGTGGAGAAGTGGGGGTAGAATCTACCTGTGCTGTATTATGACAATCTTGTGTTTATGAATTTGCTGTAGCTACTGTAATCCATAGCTGCCAAGTTTCCCAAATTCCCTGGGAAACCCCCGTTTTTCTGGCTGTTCCCAGCTGGAAAAATGGATTTTTTTGTTTTTTCCCAGTTTATTCTGGCGCGGTGGCCATTTTGGGCGAAGCATGCTCAGAAGCGACTTTTGATGCTGCTCTGCCCAGTTCCAAAATGGCTGCAGCGTGACTTCTGGTGCGGTGGCCATTTTGGAACTGGGCAGAGCAGCATCAAAAGTTACTTCTGAGCATGCGCCACCCAGTTCCAAAATGGCGGCAGCGCTACTTCCGGTCTGCTACTTCCGGTCTGATCCCTTATTTTTCAGGCAGGAACTTCGCAGGTATGCTGTACTCATGGATGAGTAGACTGGTCCTATTCCACGGCTCTATTGTTCCTCTTGTTTCACCTTCACCGTGTTCCCCCTCTTGTGTATTCCAATTAATCATGCAAATATCCAATATTATTTCTAAAATTAAAAGATGTGCCATTTGCTACAGCTTGTGGAACCTTCAGTTGGAGGCGAATTTTCCCTGGCGGCAGATGACAGAAGCACGAGACTGGTGTAAAATACTCAATTCTGCAGGCAGTTGCAAACGGCAACTTCTTCTCTTTTTATACACATCACCAGCTGTGCCTAATTAGCCTGGAAAACCACACTCAGAACTCATCGAAAACATCCTTAAAGTTATCTGCACCCTTTTCTTGTTTCGTGACGAATTGATACCTAACACATTTTCACTGGGTTTTTTCCCCCTCACCTCTTACGGTGCTGAAATGAAAGTTGACAGAACACCTCCAATAGTTATCTTGATACTATTGTGATCATAACAAAATATTACAATTCTATTCTGGGATTGTTCTGGGACTCTGGCATCCAGTTAATTCTATTCTGATTATGCATGAGGAAGAAATGCCTTTTAGTCCACTTAGAAATGAACTTATCTAGTTTGCCCTTTCCAAAACAATATGTGAACTGAAACAGAGACATTCTTCAAAATTCGCAGATCTCAGAATTTTGCTATGCAGTTCTCCAGCAAAGTAATGTGTACAAACATGCATGTACTGAGCTAAACTATGCATAGAAATGCATATATGAGGGGAAATAATATTTATATTAATGATATTGGGGAAAATGCTTTGCAAAAAGGTATATATTAGGCATAAATGCACACAAACATGTATATTAGGAGAAAATCTTTGAATTTTCATGATTATTCATTTTTTTTTAAAAAAAAAGTAAACTGATGTGGAAATGTACAGCACTAATCTTAATATTGGGGAGAAATGATAAATGGAAAGATTTGTCCAACTCTATGATAGGTTCAGATTTAAGAAAATGGTTGGCAGGACTTAAAGATTCAGATGGTTGTAAGATCCCCCAAGGCTGCAACGCCCCTACTTTCTGCACAGTCGGACTATGATTTTAGTGAGGGGGAAAGAGAGGAGCAAAATGATTGATTTGCCCTCAGCAGAAGTTACTGTTGCTGCCATGGTCAAAGGAGGGGGGTCCATCTAGTTGCCCTCCCAGTCCCACCCAACCACTTCCTTTTTCTGCTTCTGCTGCTCTCCATCTCTGCTGAAGGAAGGAAGCTTTTATTCTCAGCCATGCAATATCTCCTTTCTTCATGCATCAAATATCATCATGGGTTGTGCAATTTCATTGGTGGGAAAGGGTTAACCCCTCCCCATACAGAATGGCCCTGATCCTCTTTGTGGAGAGGTGCCAGCAGTTATTATCCACTGGGAAGCAGAAAGTATACACACAACACTAAACCACAGGTGGTCACCAACCAAGCACTACTTAGGGTGGGCTCATTGAAATCATTGGGCTCAAATTACATGTCTATTGATTTCAGTGAGTCTGAGTAGATCTACTAGTGAATATTACCTGGAGGTAACCTTCTTTGCCACTTGTGTGATTTGGATGTGGGGAGCTGTTCTGCAAAGCTGAAATATGAAGCAAAATAAAAAAAAAATTCCTTCAGTAGCACATTTTTTTTATAATTTTTTTTATTTTGCTTCGACTCAGACCAACACGGCTACCTACCTGTAACTGAAATATGAAGAGCAGAGATCACTTAGCAGTATAAAGAGCACAATTTTCTCCTACACTTACACATTCAGGTAAATAATATGCAAAGTTACTCTGAGTGTATTTCCATTTCCACTCCCACGTAAGAGCACTTGCGATGGGGAAGCAACCATATCAGCCACTTATAATAAAAGCTCCAGCCTTCTGTATATTGGTTTTCAAAGATTGTGTTATAACTTTGCAGAACTGTACATCACAAGTGTTGTAGAGAGCAATAGGAAAGGACTTAGGCAAGAAATTTATTAGCAGCGTCTTCTGCACCGTAACAACAATAAAAATCATAAACTGGAGGGGTCAGTAAAAATACAATTGGGAATGAAACGAGAATGGGTCGTGCGTAAAACAATTGTAAAACAGAGAGAGATGAACTAATGTCAAGGTACTATGCTGCATGCTGAGTAAGTCCTCGTATGTTGCAAAATCATTTCAAAACAGATTCAGAGTAAATCACTTTCCCCACTTGCAAAACAAAGGAAATTAACAGAGTTCTGCTTTCACTTTTGCAAAACAAGTGTAAGAAGACAGACTTCATGCCTTCAAGGGGTCTTTGTAAACAGGTGTGAGAATACATAATGGCTGAACCAAGAAAAGGGTCAAGTTTGAATGATTCATCTTGGTTCGAGTTATTACACGTCTACGGAATATAATCTAAATTTAAGCCCTGTTTATTTACAATCATGGTTTATTGTATCACACACTGACCTACCAAAGTAGTTATATCAGGTATGGGAACTCTGTGGCCCTCCATATGTTTTTTGGACTTCAAATCCCATCAGCCCCAGCCAGCATGGCCAATGGTCAGGGGTGATTGGAGCTGTAGTCCACCAACTCTATTGCCCTCTGTCACTGGACATCTGATGAGTTCATAAACCTCTTTCTAAATGGTTGCATTTGGGCTTGTAGTACATTCATAGCAGATAGCAGACCAACAGTTCCATGTTTTGACAAGCTGCCATGTAGCAGCTCCAATGAAGCAGCCTTCACCAACCACCTGGTCGCCTCCAGATTTTCTGGACTACAACTCCCATCAGCCCCAGCCATTTGGAGGGCACTACTGTTCTGCTCTAGATAGCAAAACTACCTATTTCTGTGCCTTTAATGCCCTACACAAATATCACGGGAGATGCAGTTATTCAAACAAGCGTTTAAACAAAGCAAAGTAAAGCAAAAAAAAAAAAAAAACTTTCTGCAAATTTGACCTTCTGAACAATCTGGCCAATTACAGTAAATAAATTTATGGGTCAAAAATAGAAATGTTAAAAAAAATACATTTCCAAAGCTGTTGCATCCCTGATGTTTTGTTACCTGTCATTTATTTTTAGACTGCATTTGCTTTTCCCACTTCTGCTTTGGTATGTGACTCTGTGTGTAAGACATTTTTGTTTGAATGAATGAATGAACAGACACAATGGCCCTGTTATTAAAGAGTTGTCCTATCTGAGCATTTTCTTCTGTTATTCGATTGGGCAGTAAAAATAAAAGTGCCCTTTTATACAGCTGGCATTTGCAGTTCCATACAGCAATTTGGTACCAACTCATTACCTCAGATAACAACATAGACGATGACCATGCCCACTGATTCAGAAGCAAAGTAAAACAAGAGAGCCACATCTAACTGGATTAAATCACGGTTCCATTGAAGGGAATGTAAATACGTCTTATTTTCCACCAGCTGGGAAAGATCTGGCACAGAGTTTTATACGGATGCACCTAAGCATTCCTACAAATTAAATGCTTCAGGCCAAACATCTCCAGTGCGTCCCCATTAAATCCTCGTATCATGCATAAAAGTAATATCATTTCTGAAAAAGAGATTATGATGGGGGAAGGTATGTGATACAGCAGCCAGTTTTATCATTTTCATTTCCTTTTTTTGCATTTGTATTTGATTCACACCATCTACACAACTTCCAAGAGATTTAAATGCCATGTTTTGATCGGGATTAATTTAACATGTTGTGGGTATATTGGGGATTCTCTAGACCCACGGTGTGGCACATTGGAGGCACATTAGTGATGCTGAAATTGGTCTTTTTTTTGCTAGCTTTTGTTCTTGCTCAGTTCGAAGGCGTTTATCCAGATCTCATTTAGACCTTTGTGAAAATGGAGTGACTTGAGAGTGCTTTTGGGAGATCAATGAGATATGGGCACCATGTCCTACAGATTGGGCTTGAACAAGTTGTGACTCACCCAAGTGAATGCCACCCACCAACCATGTATTGTGACCTGCCAAGTATTGCAGTTTTTCTTTACCTTTCCAAGTCATTATTAAAAAATAGGGCTTCTTCAGCTCTTTTATTCAGCTTGGTGGATCACAACATGTGCTGACCCACAGCCAGCATTATTCACAACTGCACTGGAATTGAGGCTCTCATCCCAACATCCAGCCTTTAATGCCACATTTGTAATCTGAGGTTTGTTTTCATTTAAAACAGGCACAGGGAAACTTGGCCCTCCAGATGTTTCGGGACCACAATTCCCATCATCCCTAGCTAACATGACCAGTGGTCAGGGATGGTGGGAGTTGTAGTCCCAAAACATCTGGAGGGCCGAGTTTGCCTATGCCTTATTTGAATGAATGAATGAATAATTGCCTACTTATTCTAGTCAGGAAATTGTTGAGCATACCAGTAGGAACCCATGGCCATATGCCATTATTCTTTTATATAGTTTTATATTGCAACATTAAATATATGCTATAATATTTAATTCATAGAATTGGTAAAAGCTCAATTTATTAAAGCAATTCAAGCATTTTTTACCTCTCTTTCATTGGACTCTCATTGGACTTCCATCACCTAGCAGGGCCAACGGTGGTTGCTGTATTCCAACTGCATTTGGAGAACAGCATGTTCCCCATTCTTGAAATATACTTTCATATTCTCTCATCATCTTAGCTTTCATGAGCGAACAAGCAGGTTCTGATCCATATTAACTTTACTTGCCTTTTCACAATCAAATACCATGTGGTGGTTGGGGGGCTTAGGCCAGTGGTAGAACCAGGGACAGCCCATTCTGTTGGGGGCACTGCTCTACAGGATTCTGCCACCTGAGGCGGCTAGTTCAGTCCACATTATGGTCGGCTAGGCCCTGTGTACAACATATATTTTACATACAAAAGGTTTCAGGTTCATTCTGAGGAAAAACTCCATATATAAAACCCCAGAGAGCTGCTTGTAACCAAAGGGAGAGTGTGTAGAGGATGTGGTCACTACATGATCTGGGGAAAGGGTCATACAAAGAAGGATTCTTTTGGCCCCAGATCTTCCACATCCTGGTTTAGGCAATCCTAAGGAAGATGGACTGAAGGCCTGGCTCAGTAAATGACAGATTCTTATGTACATCAGATTAAAAACACTCCCCAGTGAGGAGGGGGGAACAAAGTAAAAGTCTAGGGTAAAGTGCCAGAGACATACATCACTTTCTGCATCTCAGATGGCTGAAGCTTTATCTCTAAGTAGTGCCATATAGTACTTCCCTCAGAAAGAATGTATTTATTATGATGGTAATCCCAAATGACAGATACAAGGCACCTGCCAGATTGAACACATCTTCCCATGAACAACTCATACCGCATAACAACACTTTACTGGGCTGGCTTTCATCTTTTATGTGGGGTGTCAATTATAGCGGAGCATCAGCTCTGACCTTAAGTCTTTAAAAATGGAATCATAAACTACTACAGAGGGTCAGAGCTGACTGAAACAAGCTACTGCTCCTGTTAAGCAGTTGCTAGGTACCAGGGCCAGCCCAAGACTTTTTGGCATCTGGGGCAAACAACAAAATGGTGCTTCTCCTGCACCAGGGAAGAAGGGGTGAGGGAAGAATCTACATCAGGAACAAAGGGAGAATAAGGATCTACACTGAAAACAATGGGATGAATAAAATCAGTCTTACCCAATGCTTGAAGTGGGGATCACAGGTTATCGAGGGGGTGAGGGAAGAGGAAGGGGGCCACCCTGAATCATGCCAGGTGGGTGTAGAGCCTAGGAGACTCCAGAGGGCAGCCTGGGGAAGGGACTTTTCAGTGGAACGCCTTCCCTATTGAGATGTTTCTGCTTCCATGTCTTTATAGCTTTGGGTGCGATGGGGAGCCAACATGCCTTGAGAGGGCCTACTTCTTCAGAACTTCCATTCCAGCATCAAGATCTGCATAAGAGTCTGGCCTTTTCACTGACCTACCATTGGGTGAAGTACACTTTGCGGGAATGTGGGATGGAGTCTTTTCTGTGGTGGCACCCCAACTGTGGAATGCACACACCCCTGAGGCATGACTCATGCCAATGCTGTTAGCAGTTGATGAGACACCTCTCTGCTTGGGACTTTTTACTGGATGGCTATAACAGAGACTAGTCATCAGTGCAAACAATGCATTGTCTCTCTGCACTGTTACCAGGATTGTGTTGTTTTAATTATGGTTTTTTATTTTTTTAATATGATGCATTGCATGTTTTTATTGTTGCTGGGTGTTATACCATAACCCATACTAGGCTTAATAATTTGATGTAGGGTGGGGTATAAAAGAAAGAAAGAAAGAAAGAAAGAAAGAAAGAAAGAAAGAAAGAAAGAAAGAAAGAAAGAAAGAAAGAAAGAAAGAAAGAAAAGTGGATTCTCATTCAACTATGATTGTGTGAGGGGTGAACACAGACATAGTGCTAAGCTTTAGTGATAATATTTGTGCTGACTATCCTTGCCTATTCAAATAATAATAGTGGGTTTCAGTGAAGTCTGGGTAAGGTTGGTGCAGCAATAAAACTGTTGGCACATTTGTAAAGCTAAGCAAGGTCCAGCTTTGTTTCATATTGGATGGGGAACAACTTGTTGAGATTCCTGCACTGCAGGGGGTTGGACTTAGATGACCCTGGGAGTCCCTTACAGCTCTTCGATTCTATGTCTATGGCAGATCAGTCTCTGAGCACAACAGACTGATTTGAGGGTTGAAGGAACCTTGCTTCCATCTTGGCAGAACATGTGGGTTGCATTTTTTAAATTATTTTGGTGCGTTGAGTAAGAGCAGGTCTATATAATGTCACCCTAAAGGTGGAAGCTCCCCTCCCCGCCTTTTTTAAGGAAAGACAGTTGCTACAGTGGCAGCTCTATATACACCAGTTCTTCTGGGCATGCTTAATTAAATCATAATTACAAAAAATATCCTTGTCAGGCTCTACAGTACTATAGGGAAAGGAGAAGACATGTAGAGGAGAATCTCATTATCAGAGATCTGTTCTCTGCAAATTAAAATTGACTTCTTCCAAATAGACTAGATGAATGGAAAAGCTGGCGTCTTTATGAATTTAGAAAGTAGTTCAAAGATACCATGATACGAGAGAGAGAGAGAAGAGAGAGAGAGAGAGAGAGAGAGAGAGAGAGAGAGAGAGAGAGAGAGAGAGATGTTTTAATTAAAGTACAAAATAGATGCTTGATTAGGAGATAAAATCTCAGGTTAAGAGATGACCCCAAAATGATCTCTAAAAGTATAGTAAACACCCACCTCCCCATCATCATCACCTCCTCCTTATGCTTATGGAAGGAGAATGTTTTCGCTGTTTCCTAAGCAGGATACAGCTAAGCTGCATTAATGTTCTGGCCTGATGTAATGACAGCTCCAATGAAAACAGTGTGACTAGCATAATGCTGTTATCATCACTCACTGTGGACAAACCTTTAATCCTGCTTGTGGCTCCAGACCTAAGCAGACAGTCATATGGTACAGAAATGAATACTTGGAAGGGGAATCAGAATCACAACTGCTGGCCTCAGCCCTGACCTTCATGTGTTCATCAAAGCTTGTGCAGAGCGGCTTGATCATGTACACTCCACTATGCAGAGGCTCTGAACGTGCAGCGCATGCAGAGAATGTCGTCCACTATGCACAAGTTCAAATCAATGCGTGGAAGCTGGGGGGCAAAGCCAGCAAGGAACATGTTATGTATTATGTACCTTAGATATTAAGTTTGACTGCAGTACTCATTCTGGCCACCGTGGCTGCAGTTCTTACCCTGTCCACCGTGGCTGCAGTACTCACTCAGGTCCACAACATGAAAATGAAGGATTGAGAGTGCTGTTCATGGATTGGGTAGCTAGGGGGAGTTTGTTACTGTTGCAAGTTATTGAGTACTATACGTATAAGCCAGCCGGCTAAGCTATTGTGCAGTCCAGGACTCAGAGCTGAAATAAAGAGATGGTTGTTTTAAGAGCTGTGTCTTCATCCGTCTTTCCCACGACTCAACAGAACAAACCCCCTTTATGCTGCCGAGAAGCTCCTGTTAATCCAGAAGTGGTTTCT